>NW_022111323.1:1910128-1940300 GCF_000313985.2 Echinops telfairi | reverse complement strand
TGGGGGATGAGGAGAATAACCACACAATCTAATGGAAAATTGTATTCCGAAAAAAAATGTGAAAACCCAGATGTGAACAAAATTCTGGAAACATATTACCAACATAATTTAACATAGATTTATGCACAAAATCTAAAGAAAACTATAACATAAGAAATAGATGGAGTCATTAAAAAACTTGAAACAACAAAAAGTCCAGGAACAGATAATATAACTAGGAAATCCTCCTAGAAATTTAGTAAAGAGTTATCATCAATTCCACGTAAATTATTCGAGAATATAGGAAATGATAATATAGCATGAAACTCATTTTATAAAGCAAATATAACACAATTACTAAAATTAGGTAAAGACATTACCAAAATGAAAAACTATAAACCATTATCCTTTATCAACATATAAACCAAACATTTCAACAAAGATCCTAGCTAACAAAATTATACAAAATATATTTTGAAATTACATAATGATTGAGATTCATATTAAATATGCAAGTATGGTTCAATATTAGGAAAGCAATCAATTTAATCCACCATGTAAATAAAACAAATGAATCATATGATTGTATCTATTTTTTTTACTGTGGAAAAGATTTATTAGTCTGAACAAGTTGGTTTGGGAACACTGTTGGCTACCTGTTACAGTAAATTATCAAGATTTTCACTGCAGCAGTATTTTCCCCACACACATCAGAATCCGGGAGCAAAATGCCATTCTCAAATTGCCCTTTAGTGTTTTGTTCTGGTTTTCCTACTCCCACACCTCAAAATACAGAGAGAGGTTTGTGAGTATGAACTAGCCATTTACAGAAGCCATAAGATACAGATATTCATAAACATTATACACGTTATAATTGAGGTACTTGGGCAAACACTACCAACGTTTATGAAAAAGGGGAGTTGGTTTTAAAATTCGTAAGAACTATATGAGTTATCATAAATACCCCTCCCACGTCCTTCCGAATCAAAATGGGGGAAATCTTTACTGTCACTGCCAACTGCCACAGACCAAAGGGCCCTGAGTCCAATGTACATGTCACAGAACAAATGCTCCAGTGAAGCGGAGTTACCCACTCGAATTTATTAAAAGACCAAACTCCCTTAACATATCAATGCTACTTTAAAGGCATCATCAGAACAAAAAGAGATTTAATTGTAAGTTGACCGGGGCTACTCTCCGTGAGCAGAAGTTTTCTTAATACTAAGAGAGAATCTGTCTGCCAATATCCTAGAAAAGCTGTGGAATCATGCTCCTTGTAATACCGGAAAGAAGATGCGCCAGGTTTGAGGATAGATGTCGCGCTCCCAGTGGGCCTGGGAGGACCAGGTTCCAAGTAATTCAGTAAACAATAGGAAAATTGAAGCAAAAAGGAGATCAAAAGCAGACCTTATATCAACTTATACTAAAATAGATGGAGTTTTTTTTTAACATTACATGATAAATGTAAATCATAAAATCAAATGTACTTCTAAAGGGACACCTATTTTGTTACATTTTTTTAAAAAAATGAAGACTGTAAACTGTGCATGCTTACCATAACATTACCTGGGAAAGCCAATGAGTGGAATTTCCTGCAACTATTTACTGTCATGATACAAAACAAATTATGTGCAAACTGCAAGGTCCCTAAAAGAGCAGTTAGAGAGTTTATGTACAGGAAGGATGTCATTATGTTATCAAATGTGTCCCCAGAGTTTATAGCATAGCACAGTAGCTGCCACACCCTCCTCCAACCTGGCCTTCTTCTCTGTATGACAGCTTCACTCCTTCATTCTGGTTCTTGCTCTCCCACAGTCCAGGGGTCTGGATGATCTTTTCCACCAGTTCCTCTAAGGCACACTGTACACCATCACAAGTTTTTGCACTTGCCTCTATAAACAACACGGAATGCTTGCGGGCAAATTTCAGACCTTCATTTCTACCAACTTCACTATTTTTCTTATCAATTTTATTTCCAACGAGCATGTTGACTATGTCATTTTTCGTGCAGTATGTTTCCAATTCATTTAGCCAATTATCCAGCTTAAGAAACGTGTCTCTTCTTGTAACATCATACACTAATATAACACCCTGTGCAACTAACTCCATAATAGCTGGAGTTAACGTTCTGAACCTTTCTTGATATTGCAAGTTTGGCTTTATTTCCATCCACTGAAATTGTTTTCACCTTAAAGTCAACACCTATTGTTGCTGCAAGTTCAGGATCAAAAGCATCATCTGTGAACCTCAACAGCAGGCTGGACTTGCCCACCCCTCTCTCGCTGATGATGACAATCTTGGGGGTGGTCAGCACGCCTTCGTCCATCCTAACGCCGCTCTGCTCCGACCCCGCTGGGGGCCCCGGTCCACCTGATTGCATCTATTGATGCAAAAAAAGGCATTCGGTAAAATTCAACATCCATTCTTTCTTTTTGATTTTTAGAATTCCAAAGTGAGTAATTTTTCTTTTTTCTTTTTCCTTTTTTAACATTTTATTAGGGGCTCATACAACTGTTATCCCAATCCATACACACATCAATTGTGTAAAGCGCATTTGTACATCGTTTCTCAAAACATTTTCTCTCCATTTAAACCCCCGACATTAGGTCCTCATTTTTCCCCTCCCTCCCCGCTCGCCCCTCCCGCATGAGCCCTTGATAGTTTATAAATGGGTATTTTGTCATATCTTGCCCTGTCCGACGTCTCCCTTCATCCACTTTTTGGTTGTCTGTCCCCCAGGGAGGAGGTCACACACAGTTCCATGTAATCGGTTCCCTCTTTCCTACCCATTCTCCCTTTACCCTCCCTGTTTTGCCACTCACACCACTGGTCCTATAGGGCTCATCCGTCCTGGATTCCCTGTATTTTCAGTTCCTATTTGTACCAGTGTACCTCCTCTGGTCCAGCCAGTCTTGCAAGATAGAATTCGAGTCATGGTAGTGGGAGCGGGGATGAAACCTTTAGGAACTAGAGGAAGGTTGTATTTCTCATCATTGTTACATCGCACCCTGACTGGCTCATCTCCTCCCCGAGACCCCTCTGCAAGGGGATCTCCAGTGGCCTACTAATGGGCTTTGGATCTCCACTCCGCACTCCCCCCATCATTCACTATGGTAAGATTTTTTGTTCTGATGATGCCTTACACCTGATCCCTTCGACACCTCGTGGTTGCATAGGCTGGTGTGCTTCTTCCATGTGGGCTTTGTTGCTTCTGAGCTTGATGGCCGCTTGATTACTTTCAAGCCTTTAAGACCCCAGACGCTATACTTTTTGATAGCCGGGCACCATCAGCTTTCTTCACCACATTTGCTTATGCACCCATTTGTCTTGTTTTTAATGCATGTTGTCTCCTCAACATCCATTCTTCATAAAAGTATTCAATAAAATAGGATTATGAGGGAAAATCCTCAACATAACAAAGTTCATATATGCAAAATCAAAGCCAACATTTCATTCAATGTAGAGAATTTGAATGCATACCTCCTCCAAACATGAACCAGTCAAGGCTGCACTTTATCACCATATTGATTTATATATTCCTAGACCACTTGGCCAGAGTTATTAGACATCAAAAAGAAATCAAAGACATACAAATTGTCAAAGAAGAAGTAAAACGTTCTCCATTTGAGGAGAAAACGCCAAATACTCAATTTTAAAAATTACTGGAGGTAACTGAAAAATTTGACAACACAGCAGGCTAGAAATCAACATATAAAACTAATTGAATTATTTAAAAATTGTTTATTATTAATTCAGAGTTAATACATATATCATTCCATAGTTCAATTATGTCAAGCAGAATTGTACAATTGTTAACACAATCAGTTTCCAAATACTCTTTTTCTTCCTGGACTTCTTGACATCATCTCCCCTGTACCCCACCACCATCCCTGTAAGCCCACCCCATCCCCCCGTAAACCTTATTCTAACTGCTGTCCCTATAGGTTTATCAATCCTGGGTTTCATATATCAAAACACAGAAAAACTGTAACACCTTTTCAAGCTGGTCACCTCCAATGATATAACACCTCTAAGTTATACCCTAGTATGGGCAAACCAAACCAAACCAAAACAAAAATACAGAAAATGTAGAAAACCAGATCAGTTCCAGTATTCATCAGACAATGGACACGGTTTTAACTGTTCAAGCCCAATTTATGCCTTTGATTTTCTATACCAATTTCACCAATAAACTCTATTTAGTAACCACTTTCCTCCCATCACTCAATTGTGAATAGAGGGAGCTAATTGGAGACTTTTTTCCTACATAGTTCCCACAAATGAATCTTGGGCCCCCACTTGATCCATAGGCTTTTGCAAATTGGATTATCACAATTTAGGATCTGTTACTAATCCCTCCTTCGATTTGGGATTATATGCTTTACAATTCTTTGGTGACTGATGATGTTGTTCTTCTTTCATGTGGACTTAGTTGATATCTCACTTAGATAGCTGCATGTTTGGAGAAAAGCCTTCAAGACCGCCAGATGCTATTTTATCTAATAGCCGGGCACCATCTAATTTCTTCACGACAATTTGCTATAGCACCTACATATTCTGTGTTCTCTTCCTGAGGGAGAGTATCCAGCAGACCCATGATGTAAGAAATAATTATTTTTAAAATTATAACTAAGATTTAGTGCAAGCCCAAAGCCCATTCCTGAATTTATGTTCTTTTAAAAATTTATTTTCTTTTAAAAATCATTTTATTAGAGGCTCATACAACTCTTATCACAATCCATACATACATCAATTGTATAAAGCACATTTGTACATTCACTGCCCTCATCATTCTCAAAACATTTGCTCTCCACCTAAGCCCCTGGCATCAGCTCCTCATTTTTCCCTCCCTCCCGCTTCCCCCTCCCTCATAAACCCCTGATCATTTATAAATTATGATTTTGTCATATCTTGCACTGTCCAACGTCTCCCTTCACCCACTTTTCTGTTGTCCATCCCCCCCAGGGAGGAGGCTATATGTAGATCCTTGAAATTGGTTCCCCCTTTCCAAGCCACCCTCCCGGTATCACCACTCACACCACTGGTCCTGAAGGTATCATCTGCCCTGGATTCCCTGTGTTTCCAGTCCCTATCTGTACCAGTGTACATCCTCTGGTCTAGCCATATTTGTAAGGTAGAATTGGGATCATGATAGTGGGGGCGGGGGAGGGAGCGGAGGAAGCTTTTAGGAACTAGAAGAAAGTTGCACGTTTCGTCGTTCTACATCGCACTTTGACTGGCTCGTCTCCTCTAGGAGACCATTCGGTAAGGGGATGTCCAGTGGCCTGCTGCAGTCCCTCCCTCCTTCATACTGATATGATTTTTTTGTTCTGATGATGCCTGATACCTGAACCCTTTGACACCTCATGATCGCACAGGCCGGTGCGCTTCTTCCATGTGGGCTTTGTTGCTTCTGAGCTAGATGGCCACTTGTTTACCTTCAAACCTTTAAGATCCCGGACACTATAGCTTTTGATTGCCAGGCACCATCAGCTTTCTTCGCCACATTTGCTTATGCACTCATTTGTCTTCAGCTATCATATCTGGGAGGTGAGCACACAATGATATGATTTTTTGTTCGTTGATGCCTGATAACTTGTCCCTTCAGCACCTCGTGATCACGCAGGCTGGTGTGCTTCTTCCATGTTGGCTTTGTTTCTTCTGAGTTAGATGGCCTAAAATTTATTTTTAATTGGTAGTTAATGCATATATCATATCATTCCATAGTTCAACCAGGCCAAGCAAAATTGTACAATTGCTTCCACAATCAGTTTCCAAACATACCTTTTCTTCCTGATCTCCTTGACATTGTCTCCCTTTTAACCCCACTCCCACCCCAACCCCCAAGCCATCACCATCCCTTTGCACCCACATGCTGCAACCCTTGTTTTACTTGCTGTCTCTATAGGTAAAGCAATTCTGGGTTTCATTTCCTGAAAAACAGAAAAACATATACCACAACTTCAAGATGGTGATCCCAATGGCATAACATCTCTGAGGTACACCCTAATATGAACAAACAAAAACAAAATAAAACAGAATGTCCATCACAGGTTTGTCAGAATAATACATATCTTAATACAGCATATAAGGCATTGATGTAGCAATACCTTGTTTGTCCGCCTACCAACAGTTAACAATCTTGGCACAGCTGTCTACTGCTTCCTCTGACACCATGTATTTCTGACTTAAGTCTTAAGGTTACAAGCATGCCTGAGGGAGAGTCCAATTCACCCTGTGGAGTTTCCAGATGGAATCTCACTGATGCAGCCTCTGGAGCATGCTGTGCACCTTGAAGATTTAGGATTCAGTGTCCCAGCATTCCACAATACCTGGCCTGGGTTACCAGGATACACCTGCTTCAATGTGACCCATTTGGTGCTTACTCTCAATGACACTTCCCCAATATTGTCCCCCAAAGCATTTTCAATCACTCCGCCCCAACTGGAGGCCAGTGTTCCCTCTTTTTCTACCAACAGACATACATTTATGATCCCCCAGACTTGTTTGTTGCTTTTTTCCTCTCCTGAATTGTTTTTCCCATAGGTATCCCTCATCCCTCTGATAAGACTGTCTTACCTGTCCGGGGGGACCTCATCATAGATTCGCATGGCACTCCATACCTCCTTCCCCTCTCTTGACCATTTGATCCCAGCTGACGTGAGGTACCCTCCATCCAAGGGACCTTCAAAATTCTTAGCTAGAACAGATGGTATATAGTTCATTGGCACTAGTCAGGCTCTTTCCCAGGCTGTCTGGCCGCCCAGCCAACATGGATACCCTATATGCTTGAGCCTGTTCTATTGCTTGTTCCTACAGCAGTGGACTCATTCAGTATTTGTTCTTTTGTGATTGACTAGCTCCTAGATCCCTCCATGTCTTGAGGTCTTTTATCTTTTTTTTTGAATGTGTAGTATTCCATTGTGTGTATATACCAGAGCTATTTTATCCACTGATGGATATTTGGGCTGTTTCCACCTTCTGGCTTTTGTGCTGGAGTGAAAAAATGGAAGCAGATATCTGTCCATGCTTTGTTTCTTCTTTGTTTTGGGTGTATGCCCAATAATAGTATTACTGGGTAATGTGGTATTTCAATTTCCATCTGTTTTAGATATCACCATATCACCTTCCAATAGGATTAACAGTGTATGGTAGGACTCCTTTTATCAACCCTTGGTTCCTGCACTCATGAATCCTGTTGATTGGAGAAACAGCACCATATATTCAATTGGATGCTGATTTAGAACATATATGGCCTCTTGGAGAACATCGCCCCAACCTTACAAGGTTTGCCACAAACCTATCACCATACCTGTATATTTAGAAGTCGATTCCATCATTCTATCAAGGCACGTACTTCAAGATGATGGAAAACATGATAAGACCAGTGGATTCTATGAGCACGGGCCCACTGCCTTAGTTTATTTGCTATAAAGTGAGTCCCTTCATCTGAGGCGATACTGTGCAGGATACCATCTTGGTGGGTGAGATATTCTGTAAATACATGAATGGTAGTTTTGTCAGAAGTATTGTGTGCAGGGGAAGCAAATTCCTAATGCTACCCTTTCCATGAAATAAGTGGTCCTATGTATTCAACCTGCCACCAGGTTGCTGGTTGTGCCCCAAGGAATGATCCCATACTTGCACTCAGTATTGGTCTCTGCTGTTTGCAGATTGGGTAATCAGCCATAGCAGTAGCCAACTCAGCCATGGTGCATGGAAGTTAATGTTGCTGAGTGCATGAATTACCTCCATTCTCCCACCATAGTCTATGTGTTTTTGTACCCATTAGGCAAGGAAAGGAGTGGTTGAAGAAAGAGGATGACTGGTTTTCACATAATGTGCCTTCCTGTCCACTTGATTGTTAAAGTTTTCTTCTGCTGAGGTAAGCCTTTGGTGAGTATTCACATGAAGCATAAATATCTTCACATTTTTGGCTCATTCAAAAAGCTCTATGCAAAAAAAAAAAAAAAAAAAGCTCTATGCAAAGACTTGTTCCTAAAAGTTCCTTGTCACCAATTTTCTAATCACGCTCCTTCAAAATCCTTGACTATCCAAACAAACCATTGTCCATAACCCTTGAAACTGAATACCATTACATATTTGGCCATTCTCCTTCCAAGAAAATGGAACAAACAGGTGTACTACTCAAAATTCTGCACAGTAAAGAATTATCCTTCAGCACTGTCATCAGGGTGGTCCCAGAATGGGATTGAAGAGCTGCTACTGTTCACTTTCTAGTAGTATCTCCATATCATGCAGTCATCAGTAAACCAAGCACTAGTTTTTCTGTTCCTCAGTCAATTGATGATAAGAAACTCCTCATGAGGCCATACCTGCAGACTGAGAGAAAATCAGTACTGTGACACATTGAAGACCCATAAGCATTTTTACTACTTCTTCATATAGTTTGATTACACTTTCAGGTCTTATTCAAGACTGATCTCATATATGGAGTGATTCAGATGCTTCTAGAGAAGACTAGGACAAAAACTAACAGTATAAACTTCTGGTAGTGTAGTGGGGTTCTTTGTCAAAGGAACTTGACCTCCCCTTTGTTCAAGGGCTCGTGGGCTCGTAAACTAGCTCATGTGTACAAGTTGATTGATTGGTCGTGACTCTCTATTCTGGTTATTCTAGTTAGACTGTCATTCACCTGATCTAGAATTTTTCTGCTTGTGTGGGTCAAGTAAGCATTTAGTAGACTTCCCATATATTTCTCTCCCAGGAGCACCTTACCTAAGTAGTCAACACTATAGGTCCATTCAAGTCAGAATATTCTGTTTACTACTTTGACCCTGCTTTGTATTACAATAACCACACCCACTTTGTACCTGTGAATTGAGTGTTGCTACTTGGCTCCTGTCCTCACAGGGCTAATCTGCCTCATTGTAATTAAAAGTCTTAATTCACTCAGGACGGTTTCCACTGTAAAGACTAAATGCCATAAAATAGTGATCAAAAGAGTCTTCAGGAATGCTGGGATTCCCTTTATGCATTTCTTAATGTTTTGTGAAAAGATGTGTCCTTGAGGCATTCCTTTGGTGTGGGTTTATCCTGATAAACTCACTCTAACATACCAACTTCCCTAAGCCCCTTCTTTATTATACCAAGGTAGGTATGGTACTTCAACTTGACTTGTAAGTATTCTCAAAACCCATGCTATAGCACACCAACCTAAAAATCACTATTAGATCCTCTCCTTACCTCCTTAGCTGAAACATTGAATGGAAATCTGTACTTAGGAGGCCTAAATGAATAAACTCAGACTGATCCACGCTTATATTTTATGCATCATTCTCCCACACCCTAAAAAGCCATTCCTAGAAATAGTATTCAGGTTTCTATATGTAAATACCAGAAAACTGTAGGCATTCATTAGGAGTATAGCACACTGCTTCCTTGGTCATCATCTGGTGTTCACCTTTGGGGACTTGCTGTAACTTAAGTCTAGTTGAAGTACTAGAAAAAATAATATGTAGGAATGGTGTTTTCTGGGAATCTGCAGCATTATCTTGTGTGTTAGTCTGAGTAGACTTGAGAAACAAATTCATAGACACTCATTGTATGCGGGAATTGCACCCAATCTGATTCTACCACACTGAGGTGAGACACTAAGGGTGTGCAACAGAACAGCAAGAGGAACAGAGCAACAGTATTCCACAGGGACAACCAAAAGTAGACTTGGGGGCCAGGGCGTGGCAGCCCATCAGACTCTACTGAAAACACTCCTAAAGGTCAACAAACAGACCCTGAACTATTTAAAGGTGTTTCTTTTTTGTAGTTGTTTTGTTGCTGTTGTTTTGTTTTCTTTTGTTGCTTTGTTTTGCTCTGTCTTTTGTGCATATTTTTATTATCTCTAGATAAGGTAGGCAGGATAAACAATCTGGAGGAGAAAACAATGGGACCAATGGTTCTGGGGAGACATGGGAGAGGGGGTGGTGGGTGGGAGAAAGGAAGTGAGTGTTAACAAACTAAGGGACAAGGTAACAACAAGTGATCTAAAAATATATGGCGATGAGGGTACAGGAGGCCTGGTAGGGCTTGATCAAGAGCAATGTAACCGAGAGGAATTACTGAAACCTAAATGAAGACTGAACTTGATAGTGGGACAAGAGGAAAGTAAAAGGAAATAGAGGAAAGAACTAGGAGGCAAAGGGCATTTATAGAAGTCTAAATACAGGCATGTACATATGTAAATATATTTATTTATGACGATGGGGAAATAGATCTATGTGCATATATTTATAGTTCCAGTATTAAGGCAGCAGGTGGACATTGGCCCTCTACTCAAGTACTCCCTCAATGCAAGAGGACTTTGTTTTATTAAACTGACATTCCATGATGCTCACCTTCCCCACATGACCGCTGAAGACAAAGTGGGTCCGTAAGAAAATGTGGTGAAGAAAGCTGATGGTGCCTGGCTATCAAAAGGTATAGCGTCTGGGGTCTTAAAGGCTTGAAGATAAATAAGCGGCCATCTAGCTGAGAAGCAACAAGCCCACATGGAAAAAGCACACCAGCCTATGTGATTACGAGGTGTTGATAGGATCAGGTATCAAGCATCAAAGAACAAAATACCATATCGTTTTGAATGAGGGGCAGTGTGGAGTGAAGACTCAAAGCCCATGTGTAGGCAACTACACATCCCCTTATAGAAGGGTCGCGGGGAGGAGACGAACCAGTAAGGGTGCAGTATAGCACCGATGAAACAAACAGCTTTCCTCTACTTCTTCAGTGTTCCCCCCGCCTCAATATCATGATCCAAATTCTACCAAAAATCCGCTAGACCAGAGGATGTACACTGGTACAGTTAAGAGCTGGAAACACAGGGAATCCAGGACAAATAAACCCCTCAGGACCAATAATGAGAGTAGCTATGCCAGGAGGGTAAGGGGAACATGGGAGAGAAAGAGGGAATCAATCACAATAATCTACATATAACCTGCTCCCTGAAGGACAAACAACAGAAAAATGGGTGAAGGGAGACATCGGACAGTTTAAGACATGAAAAAATAATAATAATTTATAAAGTATCAAGGGTTTGTGAGAGATGTAGGGTGTGGGGGAGGGGGGAAATGAGGAGCTGATAACAAGGGCTCAAGTAGAAAAAATGTTTTGAGAATGATTATGGCAACAGATGTACAAATGTGCTTGACATGGATAGATGTATGGATTGTGATAAGTGTTGTATGAGCCCACAATAAAATGATTTTTTTTTAATCATACTGTCAAACACCTCATAACATAAATGAATTTGGAAGACATTAATGCTCAGTGAAGATAGTCAATCTCATAAACATAAATACTTTATGACATTATTATAAGGGGGTAGAAAAACAAAACAGGAAAAATGGTTTTCATACCAAAAGAAGCAAGGTTTAAAGGCTCTGGCAAGGTTGCTGGGGGAAGGGTGGTTCATGAAGGAAAGGAGAGAGGGTGAGAAGGGAAAAACAGAAGTATAAGAAAGAGCCACTCACTCAACCAGCCAAGGGGAGGCTGCTGTTTGTGTCTCCACAGGAAAAGAGGGACCAAACTTAAATCCAGTGCCAGATGAATGTAGCATGCTGGGAAGCAGTGGGGAGCCTGTGAAGGGGCCTGAGGGCTTGGCCCCCATACCAGCTACGTAGACAACTGCCCCTCCCCCCAGAAGAATTTATTTTAGAGGAAGGCACTGAAGCAGCAGCTAAGGGAGAGAGACATGTCTGATCAGAGCACACGGGAGCAAATGAATGGGGAAGAAGGGAGAGTGGAACACATCTTGGCCCACCAGACCTGGAGGAGGATATTCCCCGCTCTGAACAGGCAATGCACAGAGTGGACCATATGGCTGATCCCATGATAGCCCAGGGCCCTAAGGGGGACAACACTGGAGACTCAGTATCAGGACTGGCCCGGACTGAACCCACGACACCAAGGCAAACCACTAAAGGCCTGCAGCAGAGCAACCATGGGAGCAGAGGAGGGAGCACTTGAGGGAGTACCAAGGACAGACCCTGGGTACAGAGGGTGGCACCCCATCGGACCTGACTGAAGGACACGCCTAGAGATAAAAAAAATCAGACCTTGATCTGTTTACCTGTTTTTCTTTCTTTTTAAATTTTTTTATCCTTTAATTAATTTATTCTTTTATGGGTCATTGGTTTTCATTTTTGTAGTCATCGCTGTGTTCTCATTTGTCACCTATCTTGTTATGGCTTGATATTTGGTGCATGTTATTATCTCTACAGATCTATTTAGATAAGATAGGCTGGAAGAACAGTCTGGAGGAGAAAACAATGGGACCAATGGTTCCAGGGGGACATGGGAGAGGGAGAGGCAGGGGTAAGGAGGTGGTGCCGACCAACCCAGGGACAGGGGAGCAACAAGTAATCCAAAATCAGTGGCAAAGCGGGTGTGAGAGGCCTGGTAGGGATTCAGCAAGGGCAATGTAACCGAGAAAAATTACTGAAATCCAAATGAAGGCTGAGCATGATAGTGGGGCAAGAGGAAAGTAAAAGGAAATAGAGGAAAGAACTAGGTGACAAAGGGTATTTAGAGGACTAAATACTGACATGTACATATGTAAATATATTTATATAGGAGGATAGGGAAATAGATCTACGTGCATATATTTATAGGTTTAGTATTAAGACAGCAGATGGACATTGGGCCTCCACTCATGTATTTACTCAATGCAAGAACACGTTGTTCTATTAAATTGGCATTCCATGATGCACACCTTCCCGACACGATTGCTGAAGAAAAATGTGTGCATAAGCAAATGTGGTGAAGAAAGCTGATGTTGTCCGGCTATCAAAAGATATAGTGTCTGGGGTCTTAAAGGCTTGAATAAGCAAGCGGCCATCTAGCTGAGAAGCAGAAAAGCCTACATGGAAGAAGCACACCAGTCTGTCTGACCACGAGATGTAAAGGGGACTGGTTATCGGACATCAAAGAACAAAAAATCATATCAGTGGGTGCACCCCTTCCCGATACGATCACTGAAGACAAACGAGCTGTCAAAGGGATCAGGTATCAAGCATCAAAGAACAAGAATACCATATCATTGTAAATGAGGGTGAGTGGAGACTCAAAGCCCATCAGTAGGCACCTGGATACCCCCTTACGGAAGGGTTGTGGGGAGAAGATGAGCCAGTCAGGGTGCAGGGTAGCAACAATGAAACATATAACTTTCCTCTAGTTCTTAAATGCTTCCTCCCCCACACTATCATGATCCAAATTCTACCTTGAAAATCTGGCTAGACCAGAGGATGAACATTGGTACAGATAGCAACTGGAAACACAGGGAATCCAGGATAGATGACCCCTTCAGGACCAGTGGTGAGAGTAGCGATGCCTGGACGGTGGAGGGAATGTGGGGTGGAAAGGGGGAATCGATTACAAGAATCTACATACAGCCTCCTCCCTGGGGGATGGACAGCAGAGAAGAGGGTGGGGGGAGACCTTGGACAGTGTAACATATGACTAAATAATAATAATTTATGAAGTATGAAGGGTTCATGAGGGAGGGGGGAGTGAGGAGGGAGGGGAAAAAATGAGGAGCTTATAAGGGCTCAAGTAGAAGGCAAATGTTTTTATAATGATGATGGCAACAAATGTACATATGTGCTTGACTCAATGAATGGATGTACGGATTGTGATAAGAATTGTACAAGCCTCATAATCTTTATACACAAAACTTCACAATCAAGTGGGCAAAATAGATATTAAGATAGCATAATATATTGGGTGAAGTTAGATTAATGTATAAAGCATACAATTATATTTCTTTAATTTGAATAAATTTTCTTAACATCTGCGCCATTAAAAAAAAGAAAAAGAAAGAAAGAGTCACTATATGGTTGGAGGGATACTGGGATACTGTCAATGTACTGATGAGGTTGGCTAGCAACTGTGTTTTTTATGTTATTTTCTTTTGTTTTATACTACACAAATAAAAGGAAAAAAAGAGAAACGTTGCAAACATTGAATGACCCATTTCCCTTCCCATCATATCTAAAGGAGGAAGTATAAATTGAAAAATATTTCAATGTTTTATGTGATACATAGGTTAGTTTTGATCAACAAACATCCTATGAAACACTGAGTAGTCCAAAGAAAACAATCGCTCAGATCATATGTTTTCTATGGGATTCCTGTTTGTAAGACTGCCTTAAAGCAAAAAAAGTATGTGCTAGTGGTGGAATTTCAGTCATTGTCTTAGCCCGGGTAGACTAGAGAAACAAATTCATGGACACTCATGTGCATAAGAAAGAGTTTCATATACAAGAGCAATTCATTATTGAGCAAACATCCCAGCCCAGTCCAGATCAAGTCCATAAGTCCGATATTAGCCCATGTGTAATATATCAATCTATAAATTCTTCTCCAGACTCTTGAAATACATGCAATGACGCCAAATGCAGGAAGATTACAGGCCAGTGGGTGGGAATTCTTGTGGATCCAGTGACATTGTAAGCATCTCAGCACTGGCAGGGGTCTCTGTTGGCTCCTCCAGCTCAGGGCACTAGCATAGTTCCATGTGTCTTGTCAGCTGCAATGACTCCCAGGGAGAGTCTCCTGTCTCAAAGGAGGAATACAGGAGTTTCCAGAATCCTCAGGAGAAGGTCATGCCCATACAGTGGTCTCATTGGCTATGACCTGATTGACAGGTGAACTCCAACCCTTCACTCGTAATCCTCTCAAGCTGACAACAGATAATATAACTACCACAGTCATGAATTGCAAAAACAATGCCTGCTCTTCCTCTTCTCTATTCACTACAGCAGAAAACGAAAACAGAAAAATAAGAAAACTCCCAACTCATTGCTCTAGAGTTGATTCCAACTCATAAGAACCCTATAGGATAGAGTGGAATTGCTCCCTGTGGATTTCCAGGGCTGTAAATCTTTTGAGGAACAGAAAGTTCATCTATCTCCTGGTTTTGAACTGCTTAGGAGTTCAATTCACAACCCTAAGGTTCTTAATTTATTTAACAAAAATGGGTAGGGATAATTTCTCTACAAAGCAACTGTGAAAATCCCTGTACACATAATCCCTCCTTACCATATGAAAAAAAAAAGTTTAACACTGCTGTAATGGCTGACATCATTACAGTACCTCTCTCCGTTATTTAAATATCAACTTTTGTAATCCACAATTCCACTACATTCTCACAATCATGTTTCTGTTACTTTTGAGAATAGTGAAGTTCAGAGAGGTGATCTAAGTCACAAAAGGAGCAATTCAGTAAGTGGTGGGGTAAGGATTACAACTGAACTTTACAATATTCTGACCACTGTTATTTTGCTGCCTCTAGGCACATGGAACTTTGTATTAGACTGGAGCTGGCTCTGGCAAAAGCCAACATGGTAGACAACTTCTAAGATGATTGGTAAAACCTCCTCCTGGTATTGGTGCCCTTGTATAATTCCTTCCTTTTGAGTGAGAGCTGGATGTAGTGGCTTACTTTTAATGAATATAATGTAGCAAAAAGTATATAACATCATTTCTAAGATTGGGTTATAAGAGACTATAATTTCTTTCTTTCTTGGTCTGTGTGTGTCTCTCAATGTCTCTGATCAAGCTAGCTTACATGTTGTAAGCAGTCCTAGGGAGATGTCCACATGTTAAGTAAGTCAGCATGGCCTCTCTTCTGTAGCCAGCGAATGAGACATTCAGTCCAACTACACATAAGGAACGAAATAATGTTAACAAGCATGTAAGTAAGCTTGGGAGCAGGTCCTCCCCAAAGTGACCATTAAGAAGACTACACCCCTGGATGATACCTTATGACAGCGGTTCTCAACCTGTGGATCATGACCCCTTTGGGGGTTGATGGCCCTTTCACAGGGGTCGCCTGATTTATGTCAGTGGAAAAATTATAGTTATGAAGTAGCAACGAAAATAACTTTATGGTTGAGGGTCACCACAGCATGAGGAACTGTATTAAAGAGCCGCGGCATTAGGAAGGTTGAGAACCAGTGCCTTATGAGAAACCCTGAAACGGAGATATCCAGCTAAACCCTGTTTTCCTGACCTTCAGAAATTATGAAACAATAAATGTGCATTGCTTTAAGATGCTAATTTGGGGCTTGATTTGACACAACAGTAGGTAACTAACAATTCCAGAAATATAAGATGCTCTTTGCCATATTGGCCTCACTGCAGAAGCTGCCACAATTGTCCCTCTGATTCTCACTCCTAAAGCTTTCCTACCTCTCTCTATGTGGGAGAAATAACCTATTTCAGTTTATATGGAGCTGGAACTTGAAGAAGACCATTAAGATCACAAGCATTATGGCAGCTGAAATAAAACATTGCTTATTCACAGTGTTAGTACTTTTAGGCCTGTAGTCTTTGACCATGCTAATTTGCAATGCTGCCTAAAGTTGTAGTTGAATGACAAGACTCCTCATTAGAGAGTAAATATAGCTGGCTATGTCAATCAGACAGTGTAGTGTAGTGTTATGATTCTTCTGTCCATAGTCCTGCATTTTGTGATTTATTATAAATTCTAACTTTGACACCTGTGCTTATAATTTTATTTTGAAGTGAGTTATCTGTTGTGCTAATGAGGTAGGATTAAGGTGGGATGTATTTTGAGTCCCTATGAATCAGAATCAACTTGATGAAAATGAGACCTAGAGGGTGTAACTCAGGGCACCACCCTCTGTTTACTTGAAGGTGGTATCTTTCAAATATTAAGGTAGCATATTGGGTTACATGTGGGACTCCTAACAGCAAATTGGCAGCTTAAAGCCACCAGCTTCTCCAATGGAAAAAAGTGAGGCTTTCTTCTCTGATAAATATTTTCAGTCTTGGAAACCCACAAGGGCAATTCTCCTTTGTCCTATAAGGTAGTTATTAATAAAAATTTACAAGATGTCAGTGAGTTTCAGTTTTTGTTGGTATGCAGATTGGTTGTCATCTTTGATATCTGTGTCAAATCAAGAAATAACTTCCTGTTTAAAAACATCAACAACAACAAAAACTAACTCATTGACATTGAGTTGATTCCAGCTCATAGAGACCCTATAGGACAGATTATAACTGTCTCTCTGGGTTTCTGAGACTATAGAAAAACCTCATTTTTTTCCCCAAAGAAGTTTTTCTATAGTCTCAGAAACCCATAGAAACCTATAGGGTAGCTATGGGCTGGAATCAACTCAATGTCAATCCTTGGAGATTCATCATTCTTATTGGAGTGGGGCAGCAGAAAAATACTCAAAGCTGTTGCGGAGAAAATGTTTCTGGGTAGAAAAGGAATTTCTGTCAGTAGCTTAGCTAGGGGTATGTGTGGGGTGTCAACTGCACTAGGTGATACTGTAAGAATGGGTGACACCAAAATGACTATAATTTTTTTATGCAGTGTTTTAGCAGAAACTTATTATTTTTATAAATACATATCTGTAGTTATTACAACAATAGGAAATGTTTTCATAAGCCTAACTTCCATGTATCAATATGCCTACAGGCTAAAACTCTATGATCATTCTAACATTCTCCAGTCAGAGCTGATATCTTTACCCAATTAGCATTGATGCTGTGAATCGTGTGGTTTTGTCTGCACACATTACACACATGCTCTGGTTTTGTTGTTGCTGGTGTTTTTATAATCCTTGACTTTGTCAAATTTTCTGGTGTTCCACTACAATATTATAATAATTAGTAATTGTGAACCTATAGCAATAATGTTTTTGAGAATAAAGTATTAATTAAAGAAAAACCAGAAACATTTTTAAAAATTTAAAGTTATTAATAATGCTGTAACTAATAATGATGTTGTTAATGTAGAAATGTTTTACATAACAATTTTTGTTATTAATATTCATATAGCCCAACTAATTTTACATTTAAGAAATGTACAACTACATCACATATTATTCTGTTATCAAATTTGGTAATAAACATTACTAATAACACAGAAAGAACTTGATTCTAACTCAGTGGTCTTCTAGACAATTGTGCTACCTACCCGTTGACCACTCCTATTGGCTCAGAACCCAGAAGATCCCTCAACTTTACAAATAGTACACACTCGAGTTCAAAGGATACCTCTGACCTATTGTCCTTCTGCCCTTATTTTCTTTTCCTATACCCAGATCATGGGAGAGTCAAAGAGAAGATGGATACTTTTCCGTAGTATTGAGTGAAGAAATGCCTCATTATTTTAAATAATTTGCTGTACTTCTAAAGGTCTCAGTTTCTTCATCTTTACTATACCACTCCCAGCCTATTTTTCAGGAGATAATAAAGGGGCAAGTTTTTTTCTTGCCAGTCAAGTCCTAAAGCATGCATGTAAAATTATTACCTCTTATTTTTTCTTTATATCATAGATATAAGAATCTCCTTTTCATTCTGGAGAGGGCAACAAAATCCTGGAAATCTCAGAGTAGCTCCCTAGATGGAGCAAATTAGGAGAGGTGAAGCCACTAAGCAGAAATGTAAGTCTCTGTAAATTTGCTCATAAAAGTTGGCAGAAGATTACAATGCATGGATAATCTTGCCTCTGAATTAAAAAATGCCTTGGCTTTAAATATGAGCTATGTGACTGTCTAAATGTCTAATCTTGGACAGGTTACTGTTGCTTAGTCTTCTTGCGAAAGAAATGGGGTTGTGAGAATTAAATGAGGTAAAATAGTAAAATATAAACAAACTTATATCAGAGATAATTAGCCAACAATTATTGTTAGAACTCAGAACCCATGGAGTAAGGCTTATTTTACAGATGCCTCTCAAGACCCTTTTGTGGGACCCTGGTTGTATGGAATATAGCTTATAACCCACAGATTGTAAAAAGTATAATTGTAATAAAATGTTTTATTGTTAGAAGCAATTGGAAACTCTTACGATAAACTTTTGAAATTATTTAAATCTCTGTTTTTGACTTATCCATGGCAAGTCATACCACATGCGTTGATTTTTGTGGGAAAAATTGCAAACAGAAATGAAACATGACCATCATATAAGAAGAAAGATGAAGACTTGATTCCTGCCTTTGAAAAGTTGAATTTCAAATTCATATGGTGGGACATTTGAATTAAGACAAAACTATGTAGCTCTGATTTTAGAAGTTCAGGGGAGATATACTCTATTTACATAAGAAGAGGTGGAATTTTAGGCGGGATTTGAGGAATGAAAAAGTAGAGGAGAAAAATAGAAGTGAGGATGGTGTTGGGAGGGAGAGGGAGTATAACTGGAGGGAGAGGGGAAAGTCAGGGACCAGACCTGAGATTCATAGCTGCCATGGTGGCTGATACTGAGAACCATGAACACCATTCATTGGGATCAGAATTGTGAGATCCTAGATGCTAAGCAGAAGAATTTGGACTTAATGCACCCTTCTGACCAAATACAGGGTATATGAGACTGCAGAAAGCACTAGCTATGAGAGTTAAAAGATTATCCAGGTGAGGCCAACTCAAAAGGCTGCCTTGGGACAGAGGTCTACTTGACGTAGGGCCTCAGTTAGATGCTTGTAGCTCCAGGTATCATTCATTGCTTTTTATTATTGTTGTTTTTATTTAGATTCCTCCTGCCCAGGCCAAGGCTCATCTCGCATAGTATCTATCATAGCTTTCCATATGTAGTAGATAATCAAGAAATATTTGTGGACACAAGATGAAAGCTATTTAGAGGGCAAAACCAAAGCCTTTGGTGGCCAATAAATATTGGAGAAATATTACAGGGAGAAATCAGTGATTTACAGTTCCTACTATATTTTTCAAAACTTTCTCATACATCAGAAAAGTCATAGGCCCACTAGAAATCACTAAAAAGTCACTATTTTTACTTCTGAGATGACAAAACTAAGATTCAATAAAGTAAAAAGATTCAGCCAAGATCACTTAGGCAATAGGACAATTGGGACTGAACCCTGAGACCTCTGAGTACATTACTTTGTTTGTACCCATAGTCTGTTTTAAGAGCCCTCCTGGTGCAATTGGGTTGCTCATTAGGCTACCAGCTGCAAGGTTGATGGTTCAATCAACCAGCAGTTCTTTGTGAGAAAGATTAGGTTACTTGTCCTATAAGAATTTATAGTCTTAGAAACTCTATAGAGAAGCTCTGCTCTGTTTTATGTTATGCTATCACTCAGAATTGAATAGAAGACAATGAGTTTGGTTTGGGTTTATGGTTCTTTTTAATTTTGATATATCAATGTTAAAAACAACTTCCAATTTTCCTCTGTGTATTGTCTGGGAAGAGCTAGGAACTCTGCAAAGATCTAAATTTTCTCTGGCTTTCCTGAAGTAGTAGGAACACTGACTGCAAACCAAGGACCATGGCTTTTAGTCTGGTTTCTGTCATAACTACAATTTCCCAGTCTGTATACTGGCACCCAGGATAGCACTCAAGGAGCCCATGTGGCACTATTGGTGAGCACTTGGTTGTTAATCTCAAGATCTATAGATCAGATTTACCAATAGGTGAAACTGTCTGCTCCCTGTAAAGGTATACAGTCTCAGAAACCCAATAGAAGGTCACTGTGATCCATAATTTACTCAATGATGGTGAGTTTGGCCTGGCTTTTTGGAGAGCTTTAAGGTATTGGTTATTCCCTTAGACCAAGAAACAAATATTTCCCTAGATTGTTTAGGAATCACAAGTTTGCAATGTCCTGTAGCCTATAATTTTTAATATATTCCCATTTGAATTATATCACCTTCAGCTGCAGGAAGATTGGTCATTCCAGAGACCTAGGATCTTGGCAGCTTTTTAAAACTATTATGTGGAATTCCTTTAACTACTGGGCTTGGCAGGATCCAGTACATGCACTTCACCACATACTTTTACCAAAAAGACCACTTTCCCTGAGTAGAAAGTATTGTTTCAAAAAGGAAGGTCCTAAATCCTACTCTTTGCCTTGTTCCTTTCCTGTGCTAATACATAGTCCTTAGACATCCTGAAGCAATTTTGATTGACTCATCCTTGCTAATAAAGCTAAGAGATTAGATGATATATTTTATCACTGCTACCCCAAAGATGAGTAACTTCCAGTGACTGCAGCAAATAAATAAAATAAAAATGATGAACTTGCCATACTTTCCTGTTAAATACTTGCCTAAATAAATTATCCCTTGGTAATTATAAGATGAAACATTAACTTTTTAAACGCTTGCAAGGCTGAGACTTAATATTAGTAATTGATTTTCCCCCAGTCCCATTGTCATTTGAGTATTCCTCCCCTTTCCTATCAGAGTAAGTAGCAAGTATTCATTGCAAATTGCTGAACTTCAGTCTTCCAAAATGCCACCATGAAGAGCCACTTCTCCTTTCCCAAACTGAGTAACTTAACTTGTAACAACCTACTAGTATTTCTCCCAAACCCATCACTATAGAATTCTTCCCTTTTTTGTCCCCTTATACAGTCACATGTTGTGATGAAAAGATAAATCTTTGGAGGAATTAGGACCTGGGTTCAAAAAGTATCTGTTAGTAGTAGGATCTTGATAAAGGGGCCTTTCTGTATATCTTAGTTGAGAACTCTTAGAGGGTAATATGAATAATATAATGTGGTAAGCCTCAAAGGATCACTGAGGAAATTAAATGACAAAATTTGTGTTTGGGGTTTAGTCCATGCCTGCCATATAGGGATATAAACAGTAAATAGTCATTTTTATTATTATGTATAACAAAAGTAGGCAAGCAACAAAGTGTTGATGTGGAAAGAGTATGATGCTTAAGAGTTACAAGTCCTGGGATTAAGTCTCAGCTCTACTACTCATTTTTTTTTCTTTATGTATCATTCTCAAACTTAGATTCATCATCCATAAAGTAAGACTAATAATACTATCCATTAAGACAAGTTATTGCAAGAATGGTACAAAATCAATTGTTATTTCTCTTAAACTGGGTTTTTCAGAGGAGCAAAACCAGGGAAGTCTCTCCCTCACCACAATTTTACCAATGAAGAAATTGAGACAGAAAGTTGAAATAATTTCCCCTGTATATCTGTATAGCCAAGGTTTTAAAATATTACCATCTAAGAATGCAGAGAGAGAGAATACATTTCTAACCAAGGTTTATATACACCCAGGGGGCATGCAAGCCACCTCAATTACAGGTAACCACATGTATAACAAAGTGGGCTGTACCTTAACCTTAAAGGTCCCTGAGTACCCAGGAGGTATAACCTAACACCAGTGACTGGGGCAGGTAAGTAGAAGTGGCTGTCTTCAGATTCTAGAGAGCCGTATCTAATATCTGCCCCTATAGTTAAAATTGAAGGCTAGATAGCAATCAGCCATGTGCTTGTAAGAGATAACTTTAAGGTATCACTCTTGTGGGAGGATATAGTGGGGAACAATATTAATTATGAGAATGTGATTGGGACTCACCTTCAACTCACAAGGCTGAAGGCCTCCCTCCACCCCCAGAAACTCAGCCTCCAAGGCGTCTTAATATGTGAAAATAAAAGTTTCATCCATACTACACTCTCTTCCTGTTATCTGCTTCCCACAAATCCCCATTTTGTATTATGTATAAAATTCAAAAGATTCATTGAAGCTATGGGCTTTTCTTTCATAAGCCTTAGCTTTGTATAGAAGCAGCGTGTGATTGCAAGGACAAAAATTATGGTAAGCAATAGAATTAAAGTAGGACTTAAACTATGTGAAATGTTTGGACCCAGGCACATGGATTAAGCCTTCCAAATTATCTAGCAACTGTTTCATTACATCAGAGCTAGGGGAAGACTTTAAGCTTTTTAAAAATGTATTGAAATTTTCCCTACTTAGCTGAATTACATCTAGAGAAAAGTTTTCCTTAAATCTCTATGAATGCTTTCTAATAAAAGCCCCATAAGGTAAGGTTACATTGTACAAATAAAAGGTTACACAAAATTTGCAATGTTCAGTCCATATTAACCATTCATATTAAAAGTTCACAAACTTGATCTCTTAGAAAATGAAGTATATTGAATTGGAGAGAAAATGACGACCCGATAGGATGCACCCGTCCAGAGCTCCTGCTGCCAGACCAGAAAATTGGGAGGGAAGGTGAAGGAAACGGAGACGTGGAGTCCAGATATTAGAACTAGAGTACTAGGGTCTCTCCTGAGCCCCCCTTTTTTGTGTGATTTCCACTCACAAAGCAAACCAAGATCGTTTTAAAGCGCTCTAGCTTTGGCTAGCCCGCGTGTTAGCTGCGCCCTTGCCAGAGCTGCGGTTTCTCCAGGCTGATGCCTTAAAGGGGACAGCACCCCCAGACACAGGGGAACCCTACCCGGAGCTCTCTGCGCTGTTGGCTGCCCTGAGCTCACTGCCTGGGGAGTGGCAGTGGCGGGTAGCCATAATTTAGAATAGTAGAAAAAGCAGATTATTACCTGAAGTAGATCGCGGTGTGGGAGAAAATAAGTGGAATCCAGGGAGCAGAATTAATTTTAATTGGCTGAGAAGGAAACAACCCCCCTGGTAAGCTGGATCTCCCCATCTGGGGACCAGCCTGACATCCCCCAAATCAGAGCACATCACAAGCATAAAAAAATGGTGAAATATAAGTTATTGGTTAATAACTCAAACCGCAGTCTGGTTTCTCAGCTACAAAGAGCACATAGGCGGTGTGTGTGTGTGTGTGTCTTTAACATAAATCAGCATATGAATTAACCTAGCTAAGGATTTCCAGAACCCAGCTACAGGGTCTGGAGGCTTTTTCCATAACAAAAACCCGCAGTAGCGAGCTTCAGTTTTAAACAGCATGGAGCTGCAGACTAGAGATTGTGTGTGACAAGTTAATTTGATTTTAGTCTAGCTGACCAGGGCGATAAAAAATAAATAAAAATAAAAGCCTCTGATCTAGTAGGACACCAGTAGCATAGATAGGACAACAAGCCCAGCTTCCCTTTCAGTGACTCTACACATAGCTGGGAAGGTCCTGCCGGCCTCCCTTGGGGCCCTAGACCAGGCTGTGGGAACATCCCAGCCCCCACCTTTGATGCAGTGCTACATACAGCACAAGGCAAGCACACCAGTAAAAGCCAGACCTCAATGGACACCTGGTCACAGGTGTGATCTTGCCTTTGAAAGCAATCCCATAAAGCATCTGTAGAACCCTACATAAAACGGGTACAGAACCCCGCTACCTAGAGGAGGAGTTGGAACTCCTCCAGCCTCACGGACAGGTTATCAAGCCTCAGTTATCATCTTACCTACTACTCTATTTCTTTCTTCTTCATTCACTGCATTTCTATCCTTCCCACCGCAGTCAGTCTCAACGAGCTAGGGTTCTTTTTTCTCTCTTTCTTCTTTTTCCCTCTTTTTGCTCCTCTCTTCCACTCTCTTCTATCTAAACAACTACTGACTTCGAGATTACTACCCTCCATTTAGGGCAAATCAACCCCCAAAGCAGGAGGAACTCCAGCCCTCCCTCTGTGGGAGTGCTGAACACCACACAAAGCAGCTGGGACATATATCTACACCACGCTGCGCTGCTGAGAAAACTTCCATCGGACCTTTAGGCGAGCTTATCAACTAGGGCAATACTGCCCAGCACCACTGGGTTCCTGCATCAAAAGAGCACATCAGCCTGCCATTGTGAGGCAGGGTCTAAACTCCTTGGGTCCCACATACAAGTAATCAGGGATCAGCTACATCTTTACTCTTTATTTCCACCTTCTCGCTCTCCTCCCTGCTTACCATCACAGACAAGCTTAGTAAACACAGTGGGGGGGTTTCTTTCCCATTCCTTCTCCTCTTTCTCTTTCTCTCCTCTTTCTTTCTTTGTTCTCTTCGCTTCTCTCACTGCTTGTATGATTCTCGCTTCTCCCTCTCATTCCCATTACATGCCACTGCTGGTTCCCAGACCCATACACTCTGCATAGGGCAACCCTGTCCTCCCAGTGGGCAGCCTGATGCCTAAGACAATGCTCCACACAGGACGAGTCATTGCTACACAGAGCACAGGTCGGGATTAGCTATTTCTTCATCAATTTTGTCAGTTCTGTCTCCCTCTCCTTCCTTTTTTCCTCTTTTTTTAAACTTTATTTGTGTTCTTCTTTCACTTTTTCTTCTTTTCTCCTCTTGTTCTAATTCTTTTCTCTATCCTACCTCTGACTCAGCAGATTAAGTTCTCCTTTCTTGTTGTTTTCTTCCTTTTTTTCTACTATTTTTTTTCACTGTTTTCACTTTTGCTTACTCTGTGCATTCTAGTTGAGTGTGGGTGAGTGGGTGCCAGTTTGCTAGACATTGTTGCGCCAGTCTGTGTCTTCTTCTTTCTCTCTTCTTCCTTTCCTTTCACTCTCTTTACTGTCACAAGCCACTAGCGGCCTCCAGGCCACTCTCCTTTGCCTTGGGCAACTCTGAAGGCCCAAGTGGAGGAGCTCCAATGCGCATTTATAGGCCTGGCAAGCAGCTGGGGAATTCAAGGAGGTCCTCTTCCACACCCCAAGCAGCAAGAGGTTCTCCCTTGCAAAAAGTGGGGGCATCCCCAGCCTCAAACCCAAGTCCCTAAAAGTGACTGGGAGAAATGCCTGGCTACCACTGGTGGGGCTCCACGCTGCTGCAGGAACACCCACCCAAATCCTCATAGCGATCTCTCTGTCTACAGTCATCCCCCTACCAGCTACAGAGCTCTACACCAAGGTGGGTATAACTACACGCCCTCCTCAGCACTCCAGTCTCAGAGAGAAACACCACAGGACAGCCGAGGTGCTCCAAGAACCTTGAAGCATACTTAGAGATCAGCCAGGGAAGGAAGGCCCTCTGGGGCCCACAACAAACCGACCAGTGTCACATGAGAGGAATATCCAACACACATTCCAAATAATGGACTACCAGACGACCAGGGCAAGAGTGAAACCACAGGAAGATATAGTGATAGTCGGACCCCTCAGTACAGCTACTGGCAGTTAGTTCATAGAAGATCTCATACGAATCCCCCAAGAGAGAGCTAAGGGCTCTTTGACTCAGGAAGATGGCTCCAGGTTCCTCTAAAACAACATGTAAACAGCAACAAGTTCTAACAGCTTCAACAAAAAAGCAGGAGAAACAGAAGACAGTGCCAGAAGAAGTCATGAACCTAATGATGGGAATAGATGAAGCAGATATTGACATGCAACAGAAAGAAATTTTCAAAAGGCTGCTTGAAATCATAAAGGAGATGAGGGATGCAATGCAAAATAAAAAATGAGAAGATAGAGGAGATAAAGGCAACACACCACAGGGAAATACAAGAGTTAAGGGATGAAATAAGAAAATCTATTGAAAAAAATGGCAGATCTTGCCAATAAGCTTGAGGAGGCAGAGAATCGCACCAGTGACCTAGAGTATAACCAAGCAGACCGCAACAAATGGGTAAAGCAGTCAAATAAGTCAATCAAATTAGCTGAAGAAAATTTGAGAGCCATGTCTGATGCTATGAAAAGAAAAAAATATTAGAATAATTAGACTACCGGAACAAGGCACAACAAAGAAATCAACAGCAAAAATAGCATGGAATTTCTTAGAGGAAAACTTCCCCAGCATAATAAATGAAAATCAGGCAACCATTCAAGAGCCTGAAAGAACACCAGCGAGACTGAATCCCAAGAAGATGTCACCAAGACACATAATTGTCAAATTATCCAACTTTGAGGAAAAGGAGAAGATCATAAAAGCATCTAGGGAAAAGCAAATAGTCACATATAAAGGTACCCCAATAAGAGTATGTTCAGACCTATCAGCAGAAACGATGAAGAAGAGGAGGGAATGGAGTAACATATTCAAAAAATTGAAGGAAAACAACGCAAACCCAAGAATACTTACCCAGCCAAGTTATCTATTAAGATAGATGGCGAAGTAAGAGTCTTCCCAGACAAGGACAACCTCAAAGAATACACAAAAATAAACCCAGCTCTACAAAAGATCATTGACGATGCAGTATGGGAAGAAGATAAGCACTCACTGAGGGCAAATAAAAGGCCATCACATAGAACAACTCCACCCATAGGACAACAAAGAGGAAACGACCCCCAGGATAGCATCAACTCAATAGCGAAAAGAAGGCAAACATAAACCACACACACAACACAAGCAGATAAGATACTTAGATAGGAAAATACGCAACACAAAAGGTACAATATGACATCACAGAGTCCACAGATGGATATAATAAGCTGTATATCAATGGCCTGAACTCAGGCATTAAAAGGAAGAGGCTAACAGACTGGCTCAGGAAACATAACCCATTGATCTGCTGCCTCCAGGAGACTCATCTCAAGCTTGAAGACAAAAACCGATTGAGAATTAAAGGTTGGAGAAAAATATACCAAGCAAATGGTAATGCAAAAAAAAGGAGCAGTAGCGATCTTAATATCTGACCAAATTGACCTCAAGATACAAGCCATAACAAGAGACAAGGTGGAGCATTATATAATGCTCAAGGGAACAATAGACCAAGAACCAGTGAGCATAATAAACATATATGCACCTAATGAGAGACCAGCGAAATTTGTGAATCAAACACTCCAAAAGATGAAAAAAGAGATCACAGGCTCAATAATTACAGTTGGTGACTTTAGTACACCACTCTCTGAAAAAGACAGAACATTGGGAAAGAAACTCAACAAGGAGGCTAGAGATCTAAATAGCACAGATTGATGACTTGACTTGATAGATAGCTTCAGAGTGTTTCACCCACATGCAGAAAAATTCACTTTCTTTTCAAGTCCACATGGCATATATCCAAATATGTTGGGACACAAGTCAAACTTCAGTAAATTCAAGCACATAGAAGTTATACAGACCTCACTGTACTATCACTCTGGAATAAAGCTGGAAATTAACAGAAGAACGATGAAGAAAACTAGGGCTAACAATTGGAGGATGAACAATTTCCTATTGCAGAAGGAGTGGGTATTGACCCAGATCAGAGAAGAAATCAGAAAGTTTCTAGAAACAATGAGAACAAAAATATGACATACCAAAGCCTGTGGGATACAGCAAATTCATTTATGAGGAAGGCTGATAGCAATAAATGCACATATTAAGAAAGAAGAGAGACTCATGGAAGATATGCTGACACACAAATTACATCGATAAGAGCAGAGGCAACCGAACAACCCTACTAATAGCAAGAGGATAGAGATAAAAATCAGAGCCGAGATACAGGAGAGGGAAAACAAGAAAACTATGGAAACAATTAATGCCACTAAAAGTTGGTTCTTTGAAAGAATTAACAGAATTGATGGACCTCTTGCAAACCTAACCGATGGAAGGAAAGAACAAACGACATTTGCAAGGATGAGGGATTAAACAGGGATAATTATAATGGACCCTAATGAAATCAGAAGGATAATTACACAGTACTATGAAGGTCTATACTCTAAGGAATTCAACAATTTGGAAGACATGGAAAATATTTGGAAACACAATCCCTCCCTAGACTATCCCAGATGGATGTCAAGAGCCTCCACAGACTCATAGCAATGGAAGGAATAGACAAGGTAATCAAGAGATTACCAACAAAAAAATCCCCTGGGCCAGATGGATTCACAGGAGAATTCTACCAAGCATTCAGGGAAGAACTGACACCAATCCTATACAAACTCTTCCAGAACATAGAATAAGACGGAAAACTCCCAAATTCTCTATATGAAGCTAGTATAACTTTGATACCTAAAGCTGGCAAAGATGCCACAAGAATCAAGAACTATAGACCAATATCCCTAATGAACATTGATGCAAAAATCCTTAACAAAATACTGGCCAATAGAATACAAAAGCATATAAAAAAATAATTCACCATGACCAAATGGGATTCATACCAGAGATGCAGGGATGGTTTAACATACGAAAGACCATCAGCATTATTCGCCACATTGGCAGAAAAAATTGTAAGAATTACATGATAATATCTATAGATGCAAAAAAAAAAGCATTCAACAATATCCAACTTGCATTCCTGTTTAAGACACTCAAGAAGATAGGAATAGAAGGAAAATTCCTCAATATTATACAAGCTATACATGAAAAGACTATAGCTAATGTGGTAGTTAACAGAGAAATGACAAAAACAATTGCACTGAAAAAGAGGACCAGACAAGGTCGCCCCTTGTCCCCACTCCTATTTAACATCGTACTGGAGGTCCTAGTTAGCAATATAAGACAAAGGAAAAATATTAAAAGTTTTCAGCTGGGGAAGGAAGAGGCGAAATTATCATTATTCTCAGATGATATGATTCTATATATCGAAGATCCCTTAAACTCCACAAGTGGAGTGTTCGAAGCAATCGAGGAATATGGCAGAGTGGCAGGGTACAAAATCAACAAACAGAAGTCTATTGGACAGCTCTACACATCAGACAAGATAACAGAAGGTAGTACCCTTTACAATAGGCAAGCACAAATTGAAATATCTAGGGATATACCTGACTAAAAAAACCCCGAAAGATCTGTATGAGGAAAACTATAAAACACTACTTCAAGAAATCAAGAGTGACCTCAACAAATGGAAGAATATCCCATGCCCGTGGAATGGCAGATTAAATATAGTAAATATTTCAGTTCGCCCAAGGCACTATATAGTTTAAATGCTATACCTATATGAATACCACCATTCTTCATCAAACAATTGGAAAAACAGATAACCAACTTCATATGGAGGGGGATGAAGTCCAGAATTAGCAGAGAACTCCTCAAGAAGAAGGACAAAGTGGGAGGGATTGCTCTACCTGACTTTAGCACGTACTATATACCACAGCAGTCAAAACAGTGTGGTATTGGCATAATGACAGATACTCAGACCAATGGAAAAGAGCTGAAGACCCAAAAATAAAAACATCAGCATGCAGGCAATTGATCTTTGATAAGAGCCCAAAATATTAAATGGGAAGCAGATGCCATCTTCAATAAATGGTGCTGGAAAAATGGACATCTACCTGCAGAAAAATGAAGCAAGACCCTTACCTCACTCCGTGCACTAGAATAAACTCAAGGTGGATCACAGACCTCCAGATAAAACCCCAAACTATTGGGGCAATAAATGAGGGAATTGGAATAAACCTGAGAACCTTGGCACGGGGAATACATAGGCTATCAGAAATAGGAAAAGATACAACCATAGAGGAGTCACAAATAGACAAGTGGGACATACTGAAGATAAGACACCTATGTACATCGAAAGGATTCACCAAGAGTAATAAGAGAGTCCACCGACAGGGGAAACATCTTTAGCAATGACACATCAGACAAAGGCCTTATTACTAAAATCTGCAATACCTTTCAAGGGCACA
>NW_022111323.1:1852109-1906860 GCF_000313985.2 Echinops telfairi | reverse complement strand
GGAGGGAAACATCGGACAGGGTAACTTATGACAAAACTATAATAATTTATGAACTATGAAGGGTTCATGAGGGAGGGGAGAGTGGGGAGGGAGGGAGAAAATGAGCAACTGATATTAGGGGCTAGAGTGGGAAGCAAATGCTTTGAGAATGATGAGGGTAACAAATGTGCATATGTGCTTGACACAATGGATGTATGTATGGATTCTGATGAGAATTGTTTGAGCCCCAATAAAATAATTTTAAAAAAGAAAATGAAATATATTGTAATATCAGTCACTTTTGCATAAAATGTTCAGTTATGATAAAGTCCTAGAGTGTCTCTTAGATGATATCAGCAATGGTAGAAATGTCTCAGCAGGCAGCATTGTCATTCTCAGGAATTTGTGAGGTCTTCTTGACATTTGGATAACTTCAGCAACAGGACAGAGGTCTCTGGTCTGTTTCCTCACTTCTCAGTTCACAACATCAGCTGCCTTTCTTCTGAGTCTTGCTGAATGAAGATAAATCCACTTATCTCCTTTGCCTGTGAAAACATAAACAAATCGCCCTTTACTTTGGACTGTTAGTAACTGGGAAACAGAATCATTTTTAAGATTGGGTGGCTTCTTCATCTTTTGCTTGTCCTTCATCTTTCTCCACATGTGGTTGCATCCTCCTAAGGGGAGTTCATCTGCTTTCTCCTGCAAAAACATAAGTGAATAGGCCTTCCTAGAGGTGAGTATAGCAACCTGGATCCCAAACACGATTTCTATTATCCTTTGACTTCTCAGTATCAGCTTTGTCTGTAGATGTGAAAATGCGTTTATCTGCCCTAATTTTATTAGAAACTTTCAGTAAGGAGGAAGAAAAAGTGAATAAAAAGGATAAATGAAGTTTCTCATTCTCCTTATCTCCCCCTTATATTTAAATAATGGAGATTTTAGGGCACCATAAGCAATCTCAGATAACTTGCTTGATTTTTAAACCTGTTAAACTAGTTAGATAGACTTCATTGTTACATTGGGTTATAGCTGTGACTGATGTTTACGGATTCCTATGCTGAATTAGGTCTGGGCCAAGCCTCCCATGCTATGCTGGTTGGGGCTAGGATCTAGCTCCATTCCTTATTTTCCTGCTGAGTAGTATTTGTTAATGGAAGTCTTTTACTGTTGAATTTAAAGTTGTATTTATGTGCCCAATGAAGTCGCTTCCTGCAGCAAGGGCAAAGTCCGGGTTCTTGCGAACCCTACCTCGGTGGTCCTGGCCCATGCTCTGGCACTGGTCGCAGCTCACTTTTCCCAGCTATATGGATTGGCCTGCCCTGCCACCACTCTCTTTGAAAATAACAACTCTTCCTGCAGTGAAAGCATTTCCCTTTAGGTTTGGTGTAGTTAGCCATAGCGGTGGATAGGTCTGCCTTATATGTCTCAGATCCTATTCCCCTGCAAATCTTAAGACAGTCTAAAAGTGTGCCCTGTCCACTGTATGGGTGTATCTCATTCCTAAAGTCTTCATTAGCATTTTAATATGCGAGTGTGTGGACCAGTGTTTCTGCTGCTTGCATATCATTCATACTTAACAGCATCCTGTAATCAAGATACAAAGTCTATATAGGTCTCATCATTCCGCTGCCATATTAGTGTAACTGGGCCATTTCTCTCCTGAGGTTATTACTTTTTCCCAAGCCTTTACACAAGCATCATGTATCTGTGAGAATGGTTGTTCAGTAACCTGCAATCACACTTCCATTGTGATAAAATTACCTATGAACAGATCTGTCTCTATGGGGTTATCCTGCTCTGCATTCCAGGGAGCCTGTGTCTCAGCTCCCTCAGACCACCAGATTCAGAACTGTATGGAGTCTGAAGGAGAGAAGCAGGCCTTAGTCAAGGTATTCTAATCTGCAGGGATCAGAGATTCAGTATCAGCTAGAGATTTAATCATGCTGATCATGAAAGGGGAGTCAGGTCCAAAGTTTGTCACTGCCTTTTTGATATTCTCTAGCAATTTAGAGGAATGCACCAAAATGGTTTTCCTGATAACTCTGGGGGTTGTCATCATTGGGTGATCTTTGTATTCACAAACAGAGAAAGCTAGTCTGGTTTCTAACTCTCCTTCTTCTGCAATCCCTCTTTCTACCTTTGAAAGCAAAGGTGATTAGTAATGTTTACTACCCCCCTTGCCCTTACCTACTTCCTCTGTTTTATGGCTTTCTGGCCCCTCCAAGCTGCATTCCTCAGGTGGGGCTGAGGCATTTACCACAGGGATTTCTTTTAAATCAGAAATAATTTCATTTTCCCCCCAAACCTTCTCAACTATCTCATACTCATTTTGGGTCACTTTTGCCTGTTCCTGCAATGTCAGATAGTTTATTTCAGGTTTTTCCTTACATTGGTGTTCATCTTTCCTCTCCTACTCTGTAGAGGTTCTAAAACCATCTTAACTTGAGCCCACAGAGACCAGGTCTCCAGGGGAATACTCTGCCCAGCTGTGTGCTTTCTTTAAGTTCATGCCTACTTCCTCCCAAGTTCCGAGATCTAAAGTTCCTTCCTCTGGGAACCATGGATTATACTTTTTCACTACTTGTAGAAAACCTTGCATATTTCCATTTGTTACTGCTACCTTTTGTTTTTGTTTTTTTTAAAGTAAGTGGATGAGAATAATAGCATAAGTTTTAGGTTTACTTCCGTCTTTCCCCATTGTCCTTTTATAAATATATTACAACCACTACTACTACCTATCTGCTAATACCCCAACTCACTTCGAATAATTTCCCTAATTCACTCTACCTTCTCACAGGGTTACACAACTGTTGTATTAGATTTCTCTTTTGGGAGAAATACCTTGGACCTTGGCTTCTCATGAGAAATAATTCACACCGAAGCCTGGATTGTGATCCAAGTGAGTTTTTGAGTTTTATGAAAGATAGAAGTTTCAGGTTTGCACAGACATGCTCAGGGTTCCTGATCTAGACATAGCAAGATGCAAACAAGCATTTCCACAGCATTCAATTACATTGGAAGCAAGTCTTAACCCTAAAGGGAGTTCCTTTCAATTGATTGGCTGCTCATAGAAGCTTTCATCATGGAAATGATTCTATTATGTTAGATGTCATCATAGGGGATGACTAAAGTTTAATAGTTAAACCTTGGATAATCCTGGCTCGGCCAAATTGACAGGAAATCTTAAGTATCACACAATATAGGCATAGTCTTACCTTTGCTTACTTACTAATATGTAGTGCATAATGTCACATGGGTTAGTAGAACCACCACATCTAGTAGTGAAACCCACTTACTCCTACACCTTCAACAAATTATGAAATTTCATGTTTATGTGGTATTGCTTCATATGAGCTTGGCCATCTCTGGCTCTGAGTGCTCAGACTTTTTCTTTTAGTAATATCAGTCAGAACTTGCTGAAACACCTGAGGTTATGTTTATCCTGAGAATTGGCAATAATAAAAATGACCCTTTATTCTTGACTTTCTCACCTATATGAATAATTTATGATACTTAATATGAGATATCACTTCACTGACATCTCATCAGAATCTGTTCCATTCAAGTCACAAGTTACAAATGCTGGTGGCATTGTGGCAGGTGGACTTTGGAAACTTCAGGATTTTCTTTGTAGCTATATAGAGTAGACTTTCTACTCCTGTAAAAAGTTATAGTCTCAGAAACTGACAGGGGCAATTCTACCCTATCCTTTAGAGTCACTATGAGTCAAAACTTCAGGATCTACTTTGCTAGGCCAGGGGTTGATAAGCTTGTGAGTCATATGTAGCTCTTTAGGTATATATATGTGGCTCTGAAGTAAAATTGAGAATTAAAATAAAATGATCACAGTTTCATTTATAATATTAATTCAAGTTTTTAGTTGTAAAAACATTTTTAGTGGCTATCAAGTAATTTTTCAATTGTTGTGAAGGACAGGGTTGACTCTTTCATCTAGAATGTTTACTGACCCCTGATCTAGGCTTTTTCCTCCTATAAAGAACTATAAACTCACAGAGACAGTTCTATCTTCATTTATAGGGTTGTGATGAATCAGAATTGACTCAATGGCAGTTAGTGTGTTTTTATTTTGTTTTCTTTTGAGTCACATACACCAAACCTCCCAACTCTTAAAAATGGTCCACAGTTGAGAAGAGAACTACTGTTTGTCAATCTGTCTTTCTTTGGGTGATTTCTATGCCTAAGCTGTCTTTGTTGTTGTTTGATGCCATTAAGTAGGTTCTGACACATAGCAATTGTTCCTTTCACTGTGACAATCCATCTAGTCAAGGACCGTTCAGTTTTTTTGCTACACCTCAACTTTATCAAGCATGATGTGCTTCTCCAGGAACTCATCTCTCCTGGTGACATGTCCAAAGTACATGAGATGGCACCTCACAGTCCTTGCTTCCAAGAGCATTTTGGTTGTATTATTCCAAAACAGATTTGTTTGTTCTTCTGTTGTTCTGTGGTACTTTCAATATTGTTGTCAGGTATCATTGAGTCAGTTCCAATTCTATGCACCACAGAACAAAACACTGCCCAGTATTCACCATTGCCATCCTCCTACTTGTTCCTATGCTTGAGCCCATTATTGCAGTCACGTTGTCAATCCATCTCATTGAGAGCCTTTCTCTTCTTCACTGTTTCTCTACTTTACCAAACATGACATCCTTCACCAGGGACTGATCTCACCTGACTACCTGTCCAAATTATGTAAGACTAAGTCTCACCTTCCTGACCTCAATGGTGCATTCTGGCCATACTTCTTCAAAGATTGATCAGTTCATCCTTTTAGCAACAACACAATTCGAATACATTGATTCTTTTTCAGTCATATTTTCACGTAGATGTGAGGCAATTAAGAATATCATGGCATGGGTAAGGTGCACCTTAGTCCTCAAAGTATCATCCTATCTTTCCAATACTCTACAATCTTTCCAATACTCTACAGAGGTGTAGTGCAGCAGATTTACCTAATGCAATGCACCTTTTGATCTATTGACTACTGTTTCCATATGTATTGATCCAAGCAAAACAAAATCTTTGACAACTTCCACCTTTTCTCCATTTATCATGATGTTACCTATAGGTCCAGTTGTGAGGATTTTTGGTCTTCTTTCATTGAATTGTAATCCATACAGAAGGTTGAAATCTTTGATCCTCATCAGCAAGTGCTTTTTCTTCATATAAGCAGCCTTCTTCTGCCTCCTCCTCCTCCTTCTTCTTCTCCTCCTTCTCCTTCTCCTTCTTCTTCCTCCTCTTTTACATCACAACATTGTTTACAATATAAAGAAAATACAGAAATCTATGAATATAGCTAAATGCAGAATGGTGACTTTTTTCCCCTTTGAGAAGCTACGATTTCCATTTCTAGTAAATAAGGAGACTACACATAGGTAGCAACAGGCTGGTCGTTAACTTCAAAAATTTACCTAGAAATGATTAATAGATGCATTTCCCCCCTGCTATTTACCATAAAGTGTAAAATTGAAGTTAAAGGAAAGTTTCCTTTTTGGTTCTTACCATATGAAAGATGCTATAATCTATTTTAGCAGGGCCAATCTATGGAAAAAATCTAAATTAAGTGTTATTACAAAAAAATTAAACAGCAATGAGGTTCTGGCTAAAGAAAGTACTAACTGATAATATTATATATTTTTAAAATCCAAAACAAACAAAAATGGTTGTTATGATAAAACTCTAGGTGCACTGTAAGCATATAGGTTCTTTGTTTTTCCATGTGCATTTTTAAACAATGGAAGTGTCAAAATAGGGTCAACTGCATTAGATTAAATTACATTATTGTGTGCATCATTGCACTGAATGGAACTTCTGTATTATAATTATCATAGAGACCCATAGTTTGTATCATATTATGGTAATTTATTCTCACTGAAAACCTTCCACTGTCCTTTTATTTTTGGAATAGCCTGTAAATAATCAAACCACCAGAACATGATTATACAACAGTAGTATGTTCTCTTGCATTACATTGAAACATCTGTTTAATAAAAAAAGAAATGTAGGAACGGTACTTAGAGTTGTTATTTTTTAAGTACACCATAACCCTAGACAATTCAAGGCATCTTAATCTCCATCAAATGCAACAACAACAACAGATTGTGTCACGCAATTAAATCCACCATTGTGGATAAAATTGGTCAAATGTATCCAACAAACACTGATGTCCAAACTGGCATATTGGCAAATAATACGTAACTGGTGGCAGACAGTTTAAAAGATCTTACCTTTTTGTTCTTTTCCAAGGTTCTCAAAGATTTCTGTTGTTCTAATTAGCATTATTGAACTTCACAGTTTGCTTTCTCATCCTCAAACTCACACCGTTTTCCCTCTAATTCTTTGTGTTGTGTTTCCAATGTTGTTGTTTTTTTCATTTGCTCATGACATCGTTGGGCCTCAGAGTCCTTCAGTTTCTAAACTTTTTCTTTCACATTCATCTTAAAAACTGGTTCCATTTCCATCTCCATCTTCTTCATCTTGGCTACATGTTCCCTTCTTTCCTCTTCCTTTTGTGCCAGAGGGTTCATTTTAAGCTGTCCTTTACTCTTGTTAGCAACCCCATTATAAGTCACAGCTGCTAGTTCTCTGCTTTTGTAGTTCTCATAGTGTATATCATTAATGACATCTTTCTGCATGTGTGTTCTTATAAATATATTTCTCAGAATTTTAAAGCCACGATGTTCACTATTTTAAACTTCAGCAACACCTCAAGTGTACTGCCTTCCTCTGACCCTTTTGCTATTTTTTTTACAAGATCATTTTATTGAGGACTTTTACAACTCTTGCTACAATCCATACATCAATTGTATCAGACATACTGGTACATAAATTGTCATCATTCTTTTCTAGACATTTGCTTTCTATTTAATCCTTGGGATCAGCTCCTCTTTTTTCCCCTTCCTCCCCCCACTCCCATCCTCATGACCCCTTGATATATTATAGATTGTTATTGTTTTCATAATTCACACCAGCCGCTGTTTCCCTTCCCCTCTGGTTTCTGTTGTTTTCCCCCCTGGAGGGGTGTGTGTGGTTGTGTGCCATTCATTGAGATCGGTACCTCTCCCCAACCTTTACCCTACCTTTTGGTATGGCTAGTCCCATTCCTTTTCCTAGGTTATATGTGTTGTGAGCTTTATCTCTTGCCTATACCTATAGACATGCTTCCCTCCAGTCCAGAGTGGGAAGCAGCACTAGGGTCATGATAGTGGGGGGTGAGGAGGCCTCAAGGGACCAGAGGTATATTGTGTAATCCATTGGTGCTCTACAGCACCTTGATTGACTCATTCCCTCCCTGTGATCCCTCTGTGGGGGGATGTTCCATTGTTCACAGACAGGCTTTGGGTCTCTGCTCTAACTCATCTCATTCTCACCAACACATTTTTGTTTGTTTGTTTGTTGTTTGTTACGAATCTTCCGATGCCTGCTAATCGGTCCCAATGACACTCATGATCACACCGGCTGTTGTGCTTCTTCCATGTGGACTTGTTGCTTCACTGTTGGAAGGAGGCTTGTTTAACTTCAGGCCTTTAAGAACCCAGACACTATATCTTTTAATAGCCGGGCACTATCCGCTGTCCTCAACACATCTGTTTATGCACCCATTTTGTCTTCAGCAATCATGTCGGGGGTGGGGTGGTGGATGGTGTGAGCATCACAAAATGCCATTTTGTTAGAACAAAAGTGTTCTTGTATTGAGGGAGGATATGAGCTGAGGCCCAAGGCCCATCGATAGCCTCCGTGTATTACCTTATAAATATATGTACATAGGCCAATACATCTATTTTAATGGATTAATGTATTTACATAAGTACACCTCTCTGTTACTACCTCTATTTATAGCTTTGGTTCCTAGAGCTTTCCTGTTTGCTTTTGCCTCCTCCTGTCCCACCATCACTTTCCCCCTTCTTCCACCTCTTAGTATTCCCTCTCAACTAGAGTTGTCTTGCTCTAATACACACAGGAACTCAAGAACCGCCTAGATGTTGGTTTTAACTCCCTGATTATTCCCCTGTCTATGGCATTGTTTGTTCACCACAACTCCCCCACCCCGCCCCACCTTCTTCTCCAAAGAACCTCTGGGGCCATTGTCCCTGTTGCCTTCTCCCAGAGCTTGTTTCCCAAGTCTGTCTTATGTAAGTAGGTAAACCAGCAATATTCTAGTATAAACAATAAGAAAACAAAAGGTTGAAAAAAGAAAAGGAGAGAAATTAAAGCAAAACAAAACATATATAGTTCCAGGTCTGTCTGCTGGTCTTTTTGAGTCTTTCATCCCTGGTCCTGGGGGAGCTCTGGGGGCTACCTGTCCTAGCCTGAAGTCTATTTTAGGGGCTCTTTAGGAGCTTTGTGAATTGGCTTTGTTCCAATTCCTGATCTGTTATGCTCCCTTCTTGGCTCACTGTGGGGAATTAAGCCACATTATCTCATTGCCATATATCCCCATTATTGTCCTCTGTCGGCATACATTCCAGTTAGGGATCAACATGTCTTGAGTTGTTGGCAGTCCTAGAGTCATCTCTGTGTCTTAACAGCTCTGTGCAGGGACATCATCCTCCAGGCTTGGTGTGTCAATATGGAGTCTAGGCCGACAGTCCCATTCTATTTTTCTTTCTTGGTTTGCTTCCGTGTGGACAAGGTAAGTTAGCTCCTTTCCCCCACCTGATGGTTTAGCTTTGTCTGTGGCACATACTTCTAGGGTGGGGGTCAGATTGGCTCTGGTTGGGGCCAGCCCTGTAGCCCAATCTTTTCATGCAATTCTCCATGTGGTTACATTACCCACCTGGTTTGGTGTGCCGTGGTGGGGAGTCTATATGCACACTCCAATTTTGTAGAGACACAGCCAACACTTTCGCCCTGGGTGGGTGAGCTCCCTGTTTCCCCCATGGCATTATCTAGGTTTCTCCCCCAACTTTTCTCCCTCCTCCTTCCCCCTTTTCTCCTTCTTTATGTTGGATTCACATGTACTAACTTGGGTTTGGTCTGACCTCCACCCGACTGCCTGTGCCTCCACCCGTATATTGTGAGATAAGTATATTTTCTTCTATACCTACTGTGCTGACTATACTTACCTCGGGGGACTCATGCTATACTTATCATTTTGTTATTGGCTGACCTTGCTTAACATAATTTCTTTCAATTCGTCTCATGAAATGACGTGTTTCAAGTGATCGTCCATGTTTTTTAGTGCTGCATAGTAGTACTCCATTGTGTTTATGTGCCAGAGTTTACTAATCCACTCATCTATCAATGAAAATTTAGGTTGTTTCCAACTCTTTGTGATTGTGAATTGCGCCATAATAAACATTGGGGCACAGATGACTGGTCGAGTTTTATTTCTTATGTCTTCTGAGTATATGCCCAGTAGAGGGATAGCTGGGTCATAAGGTAGATCAATTTCCATTTTCTTTAAATAATGCCAGATTGCTTTCCACAGTGGCTGTACATATCTACACGACCACCAGCAGTGGAGGAGAGTTCCTATTTTGCCATATCTCCTCCATCATTTGTTGCTCTCTGAATTTCTGATTTGGGCTAACCTCAAGGGTGTAACATGGTACCTCATGATTGTTTTAATTTGCATTTTTCTTATGGCTAATGATGGGGAACATTTTCTCATGTGTTTATTGACCACACAGGTCTTCTCCCTAGTGAAATTTCTTTCCAGTTCGTCCATTTCCTCAAGGGGTTAACTGTTTTCCTCTTTTTATAGGCCAGGAGGGTATTATAGATTTTACTAATCAGCCCTTTGTCTGATGTATCATTGCTAAAAATCCTCTCCTAGTCTGTGGGTTGCCTTGTTACACTCTTGCCGAGGTCTTTCGACATGCACAGGTGTTTTTTTCTTATTCAATCCCATTTGTCTATTTCCAGTTCACCTGTGTGTATACACTTCCCTATTGCCGTGAGCCTATGTATTCCATGGGTCAATGATTTTATGCTAGTCCAGATGTCTTCCTTGATGGTCCTGATGATTTGGAGTTTTACTTCTAGGTCTGTGATCTACCTTGAGTTTTTCTTGTGCATGGGGCAAGGTAAACTTCTTATTTCATTTTTCTACGTGTGGATATCCATTGTTTCTTGCCTCACTTGTTAAAGAGGGCATCACCTTCCCACTTGATATTTTTGGGGCTCTTATCGAAGATCAGTTCTCTATATGCTGATGGATTTAGTTCTAGGCTTTCTGTTCTTTTCCACTGGTCTGGGTATCTGTTATTATGCCAGTACCACACTGTTTTGACTATTGTGGGTGTGTAGTAGGTGTTGAAATCAGGTAAAGTGAGTCCTCTGAATTTGCCCTTCTTTTTGAGGAGTTTTCTGCTAATTCTGGGCTTCTTCCCTCTCATTATGAAATTGCTGGTCATTTTGACCAGTTCTTTGATAAAGGTTTTTGGTATTTTAATCGGAATAGTGTTAAATTTATAAAGTGCTTTGGATAAGATTGGCATCTTTAGTATGTTGAGTCTTCCAATCAATGAGCCTGGGATGTTCTTCCATTTGTGGAGGTCACTTTTAGTTTCCAGTAGTCGGGTCTTGTACTTTTCCTTGTATAGGTCTTTAGATTTTTTGGTTAAATATATTCCTAGATATTTCAATTAGTTCTTGGCTATGGTGAAGGGTACTGCCTTCATGCTCTCCTCTTCCATGATCCTGTCTGATGTATATAGCAAACTCATAGACTTCTGTTTGTTGATCTTGTATCCTGCCACTCTTTCATATTCCTCTATCCCTGTAAGTACTCCCATTGTAGAGTTTTTGAGAGTTTCAATGTACAGAATCATGTCGTCCCATTTGGATACCTTTAATGTCCTTCTGCTGTCTTATGTTGTTAGCTAGGACCTCCAGTACCATACTGAATAGAAGTGGGACAAAGGACATCCTTGTCTGGTCCTCCTTTTCAGTGGGATTTTTTTTTTTTTGGTCTTTTCTCCATTGACTATGATGTGGACTATTGACTTTTTGTAGATAGCTTGTATTAGCTTGAGGAATTTTCCTTCCATTCCTATCTTCATGAGTGTCTTAATTAAGAATGGATGTTGAATGTTGTCAAATGTTTTTTTGTATCTATTGATATTATCATGTGGTTCTTATACTTTTTCTTATCAATGTGGTGTATAATATTGATGGATTTTTGGATGTTAAACCATTCTTACATCCCTGGGATGAATCTTACCTGGTCATGGTGGGTGATATGTTTTATATACTTTTGTATTCTATTAGCCAATATTTTGTTAAGGATTTTTGCATCTATTTGGTCTGTTGTTCTCTATACCTGTGGGATCTTTGACTTGTTTGTGTATCAAGCTATAATGGCTTCGTAGAACAAGTTTGGGAGTTTGCCATCCTTTTCTACGCTCTGGAATACTTTGTGGAAGATCAGTGTCAACGCTTTCTTGAATGCTTCATAGAATTCTCCTGTGAAGCTGTCTGGTTCTGAGGTTTTTTGTTGGTAGCTTCTTGATAATCTTATCTATATTTCCTTTTGCTGTGGGTTTGTTGAGGTTCTTTACCTCTCTCTGGGATAAATTAGGGAGGGACGGTTTTTCCAAGTATTTATCTGTGTCTTCCATGTTTTTTAATTCATTGGGCAGGCAGTTTTTTCTTTCAGCTTTTGGAAGATGTTGCTGCACTCTCTCCTCTTCTTCATGGTTTCTGCTGATAGGTCTGAGCATATTCTTACCTGAGCTCCCTTTTATGTGAACGTCTTCCTTTCTCTTGCTGCTCTTAAATTTTTCCCTTTTTCTCAAAGTTGGATATTTTAACTATTATATGCCTTGGTGACTTCTTCTTGGGGCTTAGTCTAGTCCAGTGGTTCTCAACCTTCCTAATGTCGTGACCCTTTAACACAGTTCCTCATGTTGTGGTGACCCCAAAACCATAAAATTATTTTTGTTGTTACTCCATATTTGTAATTTTGCTACTGTTATGATTCAGGCGACCCCTGTGAAAGGGTCGTTTGACTCTCAAAGGGGTCACGACCCATAGGCTGAGAATGGCTGGTCTAGTTGATGTCCTCTCTGCTTCCTGTATGAGTGAGTGTTTGATTCTCATTCATTAAGGTGGGAAAATTTGCTTCAAGAAATTCCTTGACTTGATTGTAGTATCCTGCTCAGGTAGACCAACTATTCAAATATTTTTCTTCTTCATAACATCTGTCATTGATCTCAGGTTATCTTCTGCCTCTTTTATTTTCCTATTTGACTGTCTTTCTCATTTGCTGAGGTCTGCCTGAGTGTCTTTGAGATCACTGATATGGTTCTCTGCCTCCTCTAGTCTAATCATAAATTCGGTAATCTTGTGTGTAGCTTCTGCTACCTCATCCATTAGCCCCTGTATTTCCCTTTGGTGCATGGACTTCATCCCCTCTATTGTGGATTTCATCCCTTTAATTTTGGACTTCATCTTCTCTATCATTGCATCCTTATGCTGTGGTTGCTTCTCTCAACTCCTGTATTACGCCAAGCAGCCTTCTGAAAATTTCATGTTGTGGCAGATCCACGTCTGATACTTCTATGAGTGTCTTAACTCTGCCATTGTGTTTTGTCACTCTGGTTTTTTAGTTGAGAGTGATGCGGTTTGCTGATGCTTCCTTGTCGACTTTGTTGAGGTAGGTGTCATATTTCTAGGAGACCCGGGGGCCATGAGGTCCTTCTCTGTGTTACTGATAAGGATGTTTTTGGAGGGGCTGCCCGTGGCATACTATGGAGATGGATCAGACTGCTGTGCAGGCAGGATTCCACAATGATTCAGTGGCCAACAGTGGTGAGGATTTTCAATGACATAAGTGGGGCTGGAGCTGCTTTGAACTGGTCTTTCAGGCCATGGCTAGCAGCCGTTTCTCTTGTTTAATTTTGAATTTTTAAAAAAGATGCCTGATAGAAGGCAAAGGTGGGGGAGGCGTTGCTGCCATGGGGGGGCGTGGAGCTGCTGATCGAGGAGAAAAACAGCCTCACTGCCCTAGTGCAGGTGACTGGGTAGAGCCTCCACAGGGTGTCGGTGCCTGGAACTGGTGGGGGTAGCTGTCCCTTCCATGGGTGGGGAGCACCACACTGGCATGGGACAGGCCGCTTCTGCTATGGGTGGTGGGAGTGGAGGAGTACTGTGTGCAACGATAAGACTGAGTGGGCCCAATAGGTGGGCATTGGCTTTGTTGGGGACTGAGGTAGTGTGGCCAGGCATCGGCTAGAAAGACCTTGGACGACCTGGGTTGCTTATCTCCTGGAATCCAGAGCCAGGTTATGTGTGGGGAATGTATGCATTTCTGGTCAAGGATGCACTCTGCACTACACCCCACAGCTTGGGGCACTAATGGTGCCAGTGGGATCAGGGAGAGCTCAGATGCTGCAGGGGGAGTGCACTGTAGCATGTAGTAGTGGCATGGACTGGCGTTGGTGGGAGTGGGTGGGAATGCACAGGAGAGGTACGGACTCAGACGGAGTAACACGTGGTATCAAACGTGGAAACAGGTGAGCAGGCTACAGCACACGGGTGTAGGGTTCTCAGGCAATGATGTGGGGAAGGGGGAGGGGTGCCACGAGTCACAGGTCACCTAACCTGCTACAGGTAGACTGCAGGTCAGTTCCTGGGGCCATGGGTGAATGGAAGAAGAGACCTGAGCTCACAACAGATTGCTTCCATGTGGAGAGAGGAGAATCATGGGAGAAGGAAGCAGCTCTCCTAGGGAAGTGCTGTGAGTGGGCAGCTGCTGCATAGGTGTCCCGCCACAGCCAAGTGGGTCTCAGGGATGCAGTCAAGCGGCTCCTGGCATGGTTACCAGGCCTGGGGGTGGGGTGGGGCAATCGGCTACCATGGTGGCGGTGGTGGTGCTTTGCAGAGCAGTCCAGCCAGCTGAGCCATGATGTCCCAAGGATCAGATCTTAGATCTCTAGGGGTTCCAGCTCAGGGCAGATTGTGGGCAAGGGAAAAAGCTACTGTGTACAAACATTCCTGGGGTGAGATCCAGTTAGTATGGCAGGGGCCACACCAAATTCAGGGATACATATGGTATCCAACTAAAAAGGAGGCGGGGGAAGAAAAAAGAAATAGGTAGCTGTGGAACAGGGCACTAACCCACCCAAGGGGAGGGTATTATTTATATTTCCACAGGGAAAGAGGGACCAGACTTTAACCTGGTGCTCCAAGATGTGAATGCAATATACCAGGATGAAGCAGGAAACCAGTAGAGTGGTCTAAGGGGCTGACCCCTATCCCAACTATGTGGATAGCCCCTCCCCCCAGAAAACCTTGAGCGATTTACAGGCTTTTCTTTTTTTGTCATTGGTTTTTGTTGTTGTTGTTTTCTTTTCTTTTGTTGCTTTGCTTTGCTCTGTCTTGTTTTAGTGCATATTATTATCTCTGCAAGTCTATCTAGATAAGATAAGCTGGACAAGCAAGATGGGGGGAAAACAATTGGACCAACAGTTCCAGGGGGTCATGGAAGAAGGGGAGGTGGGGGAAAGGAAGTGGTGTTAACGAAGGACAAGGGAACAACAAGTAATCCAAACTCAGTTGCTAGGAGGGTGTAAAAGGCCGGCAGGGCTTTATCAAGGGCAATGCAACCGAGAGGAATTACAAAAATCCTTTATTTTCTTAACAAGCTTATTTTCTTCATCATCTGTTTCTGGAAATTCATATATTTTAATTTTATGCTCTTGGATTTATTTCATTATTTGTTTTTTAAACTGTTGGCACTCCTTTGGTGTGAGTGTGTCTGCTTTGGTAATAATTGGGATGATAATAACTTTTTCATGTGAGCACTACATAAATTCAATATCCAGTGGTTTATGTCCATGTCCTAAAGGAGCAATGAACTATAAAGAACATTGCACTCTGTTGTCAGGCATCTGTTGTCTAATCACTCAAGATTCTGCATTGAGGTAGTCCTTAAATGTACTATCAATGTACTCGATAACAGGCTGCCGGCAATGACTATTATCCACTGCATCTTTATCAACTATTGTGAGCAGTAACTGTACTCCACCTTCTTTGATTAAAACGTGGAATTGTTACACTGGACAGTCTTTTGTATCTTATGGGAAGGATTGGGATACACTGGAGAATAAAAATCTGTAAGAAATAATGAGTTGACTAACGTTCAGAAGGTTAGAATTCAAACCTCCTCTCCACTAATTTTGTGTATACTTGATTTGGAAGGTTTTATTAGGGGCTCATACAACCCTTATCACAATCCATACATACATCAATTGTGTAAAGCACATTTCTACATTCATTGCCCTCATCATTCTCAAAACATTTGCTTTCCACTTGGGCTCTTGGAATCAGTTCCTCATTTTTCATTTTCCATCTTACTTCTAAGGAACATTGTGGCTGTACTTCTTCCAGGAAGATTTGGCCATTCTCCTGGAAATCATTGTCTATTTCACATTTTTCACAAATACCATAATTCAATATCAATTTTTTTCTGGTCTTCCTTATTCATTTTCTACCTTTAAATGCAATGAGGGAATTAAAAATATATTGCCTTGGGTCAGGGGCACTTTAATCTTCAAAGTGACATCTTTCTTTTTTAACACTTTAAAGAGGTCTTGTACAGAAAATTTGTCTAATACATTGTCATTTGTTTTAGTGATTGCTGTTTTTGTGGACACATTGTGGATCCAAGTAAAATAAAATTTTTAGCAACTTCAATATGCTCTCCCTTTATAATAATGTTATCTATTCGTCTGGTTGTTAGGACTTTTGTTTAGTTATAAACCATATTAGAGGCTGCAGTTTTCGATCAAGTGTCACAATCTTTTCACTTTCATCAAGCAAGGGGTGACTTCTGAATACTGGAAATTGTTAATGAAACATCCTCCTATCCTGATGCCAAATTCTTCTTCATCTAGTTCAGTTTCTCATATTATTTGCTCAGTATGATATTTATGTTTGGTGTCAACTTGGCTGGGCCAGGGTTCTCAGTTGTTTGACAGTAAATCCCATGATGTAATCTCGCACAATGTAATCAAATTCCATGATGGGATCTAACATAACGTAATCCACTTTGAGTAGTAGCACTTGTGGTGGAGTGCAGCCCTCTTGAATATGTCAGTCTTGTTGCAATTAGAAAAAAGATTCCTCTAGGATATGGTCGCTCATTTTAAAGCTGTCTCTGTGGGAAAGCTTGCCACTTCTGCTTGATCTGCATCCTGCATCTGATTTGTTTACCTCGTACAATATTGCTTGACAATCCCAAGAGTTTTCTGTGGACCTCTGACCGTAGAGTCACTCAACTTTGCATCCATCAGCCTGTGATCCTCCTGCTTCATCTTCCTGATTCCTGGTTCCTAAGCTCCCACAGCAACACGAGTCAGGAAAAGACTCCAGCTTAACATCTGACCCATGCACTTTAAATGGATAGGATTTACCCACTTCTACAATTATTTAAGCCATTTCTTGATATTCATTTCTTTATACATTAACATCACTGCTTTTGCTTTTCTAAAGAACCCAGTATAATCCACTTAGTATGCAGATTACATAATAATGGTGAACTGATACAGCCCTGACACATATATTTTCTGATTTTATACCACACAGTCTCTCCATGTTCTGTTTTAATGACTAGCTTTGGGTCTATGTAAAAGTTTCCCACAAATACAATTATGTATTCTGACATTCTTATTCTTTGCAATGTTATCCATAATTTGCCATTATCCAAACAGTTGAATGCCTTTATATACTCAATAAAACAGAGGTAAATATCTTTACAATATTTCCTGCTTTCAACCAAGATATATCTTCCATCAGCAGTGATGTCCCTTTTTGCACACCTTCTGAATCTATTTCTGGAAGTTCTTCATTGATGTACGGGCTTCAAATTTTCATGAGTTATCTTCAGAATTTTATTGCATGAGCATTTTTGTCATTATTAATCCAAGTTTTAGAACGTAATTCTCATAAAGACAATCATCTTAGCTAGAAATGGTCATTCATAATCCTTTCTCCCTGAAATTAAAGGAAAGGCAAGTCTATGGAATTAAATTCTCAAGGAAACTTGCTGTAATTCTCTATGGCACATCTAAACACACACATAGACACACTCTCACCCTTGACCTCATGCAAGTGCTTATAAACACAGTTATAAACACATCTTAGAAATACAGTGTCTAACTTACTCTGAAATATACATATTTACGACTTTATACTTATACTCTCATTTATAAAATTCTTTCTTCCCAAGAATACATGCATATACAAATATTCTGATTGACTATCAGAGACTTTTGTAGAAAAACGTATCCTGAATCTACAGAATCTCATTGCTGTGCTTCACAGTTAGACTCTTAGACACTACTTACGGTCTTGCAATAAATACGAGTATAATGAAAGAATAAAATATTGCTGAAGACAAAACTTCCAGGCAAGAGCTGTCTGAAACTACTCCCTATGAAGACAATGAGATAGGCACTACAATAAGATGCCAGGCATTTACTTCTTATTTGGCGTCTTTCAAACCAGATAAGAAGATGTGGTAGTTACATAATCTAGTGTCCATTTGGGATTAGAGAGAATTAAGAGTGAGGGAGTGGAGTCTGGCCTGTCAATCAAGATATAACCAATGAGGTCTCTCTGTGGGCATGGCCATCTCCTGAGAATTGTGGGAACTCCTGTATTTTCCTCCTTGGAGCTGGGTGACACAATCTCCCTTGGTTCACTCCCTTGGAGTCTCTCTCTCTGCTGACTCCCTGTGAGACATCCCTGAGGAGAAGCCACATGGACTGACTTTGATACAGCCCTGGGAACTGGAGAAGCCACATGAAGACCCCTGCCAGTGTTGAGATGCTTACAACACCACTGGATCCAAAGACTTTCTACCCACCGGCCTGTGATCATCCTGCACTCAGCGTCATTGCATGTGTTTTGTGAGTCTGGAGAGGCCTTTATAGATTAGTATCGGCCATATGGACTAATATCAGACTTATGGGACTGGATTGGTTTGGGATGCTTTCTTAATGTACAATTAGCCTTTATATAAAACTGTCTCTTATACACATATGAGAGTCTCTATTAGTTTGTTTCCCTAGTATACCCAGACTAACACAGAAGATTAGACCTATTGCCTGAGAGAGGATGCTAAGACTCACTACCCTGACCTGCATGTGAGGAGAAACTTCCTCAACCTTGACCTACATCAAAGCACATGCATGTGTGTGCAATGAGCACACACACACACACACACACACACACACACGGACCAAAGACAATATGACTCTTTAGTTAGGAAAGAGAAACATAAGGGGGTCTAGTATAAACTTCTAAGAGGCTTCAATTGTCCAGGAGATCACTCTTTTCAGGATGCCTTCTGTCCCGTCCAGGGGGAACAGCAACGTGGGTCTTGGATAGAGGGAGCGGGATGCTAAGAATGGAGACGAGACAGGAGGCTGAGCGGTTCTCTATTCTCTCTTAGTTCTCTCTTTATTTTTCCACAAGCCATAGCTTATCAAGGCAAAAAGGAAGGGAGTGCCCGCAGGACATGCAAATCAGGCTGCTACTGAACGACCAATCAGAAAACTTACAAAAGCACACCCAGCGCCGGCGGTTTCCGGTCAGGTCCATGGGAAATGACATCACCTTATGCTAATTAGGTGAAACAGCACATATGCTAACAGGGTGCTTGTTAACCAATACAAATAAGGGAAAAAGGTTAAGGCCATTTGGATTCTTCTGTAAGGCAGCAAAAGGAAACGGAAAGTCTCCACCCTGGCCTGAGGCTGAGAGCAAAGCCTGTTTATGAGATCTTGGCTATTGGGCCCCATGGTCCCAGACAGCCTTCTCTGGCTTTCCCTGCCATTCATCATGCTTAACTCTAACATGGAATTTGTCACTTTGAACAGTAGTATTATGTTTTGATTATTGTCTAACCTCAGTGTTTTTCAGAGTCTGGCATATGTTAGGCATTTTGTATGTAACTGTGTATATAAAAGTGATGACGCCCTATATGGCCTATATGATTGTGTGCACTTTCTGTTCTCCCAAATGCCCGATACTGTACCATAGCTCTATATTCTCTACGCATGCACAGGGCTTAAACATAGTAAATCAGCAAACAAACAAACAAACTGCTATTGGCTTGATTCTGACTCATACAGACCCTATAGAACATAATGGAACTACTCCTGTGAGTTTCCTAGACTGTAGATCTTTACTGGAGTAGAGAAAGTGTCGTCTTTCTTCTAGAGTGGCTAATGGTTTCAAACTGCTAACCTTGTGGTTAGCAGCCCAACACTCAACCCACTATGCTACTATACCTTCTTTAACATATAGTAGGTATTCAATTGTATAGTAAAGCTAAGTTCCCATCTAGTATCTGAAGATCACTTCTTTCCTTCCTTCTTTCCTTCCTTCCTTCTTTCTCAGTTACCTTATCAGACAATTTGGGGTAAAACTACCTTCTACACAAATTTTCTGTAAGGATAAAGTTAATCAATAGGTGAAACTTTCTTGTGCCAGTGCCTGGAAGAAATGTTAACTATTGTTTCTTTTCTTAGGGATTGCATATTGCTGTGATACTGAAAACTATCCCACTAATATGTCGAATACCAGCAGAGTCAGTATCATAGTAGACATGTAGACAGGTAGACAGGTTTCCCAGAACTTCCAGACTAAGACAGCCAAGAATGGAATGTCTGGCAATTGATTTCTGAAAATTAGCCAATTGAAAACGTACATATCATAACAGAACATTGTCCAACTAACTTGATTTTGATATGCCACAGGAAGAATCAGTCAGTAGAGGAAGGCATCATATTTGGTGAAGTAGAGAACCAGTAAGAGACAGACATTTGGTGACATAAATTGACACAATAGCTGCAATGATGGACTTGTGTATACTGTTAATCATGAGGATGATGCAGAACTGGGTAATAGCTTGGTCTTCTATATTGTTCGGCTATATGTGTTCTGTTGTATGTGAAGTCAAAGAACTGAATAGAACATTTCAAAGGGTAGCCCAAGAAGACAAGGTATAATATTATAATGAAATGTGTAAAGATCTAGAGTTAGAAGACCAAAAGTGAAGAACACACTCAGTATATCTTAAACTGAAAGTACTCAAGGAAAAATTCAAGCCTTGAGTTGAAATATTGATTCTGTGGGCAAACGTTTGCATCAAAAAGAACCAGTTGACTTTCAATCATTTTAGGAGGTAACATATGAGCAAGAACCACTGGTTCTGAAGAAAGAAATGCAAGTTGCACTGAAAGCATTAGCCAAAAACAAGGCTCCAAGAATTGATGTAATACTAATATAAATGTTTCAACAACAGGTTGATGAAGGACTGGAAACACTCGTCTATGCCAGGACATTTGAAAGACAGTTATGTGGCCAACTGACAGGAAAAGACAAATATTTGTATCTATTCCAAAGAAAAGATTACAACATAACGCTCAAATTATAGAACATATCATTAATATCACATACAAGTATAATTTTGCTGAAGATCATCCAACAATGGTTGCAGCAGTACAATGATAGGGAACTGCTAGATTCAGAAGAGGCCATGGAACAAGGGATATCATTGCTGATGTCAGATGGATCTTGGCGGAAAGCAGAGAATACCAGAAAGATGTTTTCTTGTGTTTTATTGAATATGCCACAGCATTAGGCTATGTGCATCATAAAAGACTCTGGATAGCCTTGAGAAGAATGGCAATAAAAGAACGTTTCATTGTACTCATGAGGAACTTACACGTAGATCTAGAGGCAGTTGTATGATCAAAGAAGACCAAAGTTTCACAACATGGACAATTTAAATTGTCAAGGATTTTGTCTTGCTTTAATCCAGTTACTGTTCATGGAGCCAGCAGTCAAGAGATCAAAAGGCATGTTGTAGTGAATAAAGCTTTTGCACAAGAATATTTTAGAGTATTGAAAAACAAAGATGTTATTATGAGGACTAAGGTGTGCCTGACCCCAACCATGGTATTTTCCGTTAGCTCCTAGGCATGTGAAACTTGGGAATTGAATAAGGAAGCCTGAAGAAGAATTGAGGCTTTTGAATTATAGTGCTGGTGAAGAATATTGAACAGACCATGGACTGCTAAAAGGACAAACAAATCTTTCTTAGAAGAAATAGGGCCAGAGTGATCCTTAGAGACAAGGATGAGAAAACTTCATCTTACTTTGCATTACATATGTTGGACATGTTGTCAGGAGAGGCCAGTCTCTGGAGAAGGACATCATGCTTGGTCAAGCAGAGGGGAAGCAATAAAGAGGAAGACCCTTGACGAGATGGTTTAACACAGTGGCTATAACAATAGGCTCAAGCATAACAATTGTGAGGATAATGTAGGACCTGGCAGTATTTCATTCTATTGTACATAGGGATTGATATGGGTTGGAACTGACTTGATGGCACTTAACAACAAATATTGAGTATTATAAATCAGAGTAGACTTGATAGCAGCTAACTAGCTGTCCTATTACACTACTTCTGTTGCACCTAGATACACTGTGCAGCATTAAACTACTAAAGCTCCTAAAGACAGGGGCAAGTCACACATATCTCTGGACCCACAACCAACTTGATCTAGAAGAAACTCTTAAGAGGTGTGGTGGAAATGGCATGGGGACCTCCTCTGGCTACCCAATGGGGAAGCATAAGTCAACCCCCACACCAGCCTGAGACAGAGTGCTACAAGACAGCATTCAGATATATCTCAATCCTCCATATCTCTTCATCTGATTCTGAAATCAACCTTTACCCCACCAAAATCTACTTCTCTGCTGAGTTACATAATATATTGTAATGACTGCTCAGAATTCACAGACACTACTCATGATTATGGGGGTTTATTAGGGTTATTAACAGGTCACAAGTCAGAATCAGAAATTACTAAAGATACAGTCCTTTTATCTGTAGAAGTGCTTCTTCTCAGTCATGACAGCAGGACATTAGCGCCACTAGTACTGATAAATTTCCAAAGATGCATGTCAGCCACCTGCCAAAGGTACTCAGTTTTATTCATTCCATGGCCCACAGAGATCTCACATACTCTCACTTGTGGGTAAGCTTTCTGTATGGCCATGAGATTCTCTCATTTTTTAAACGATTTACTTTTTACTTGGGAAATGGCAAAACTGACCAATCCTCAATTTAGGGTCCCCTAAACTTATTTGCATGATCTCACCCAGCAATTTGATGGGGGTTTCAAGTCTATAGATGAACAATTTATACCAACTAATTTTACTTCAACGTAGGCAAAGCTTACCAAGCTGATCTTAATGCCAGCTGTGACATACCAAGCATGGTCTGGAACAGGGGTCCTCAAACTTTTTAAACAGGGGGCCAGTTCACTGTCACTCAGAGCCGTTGGAGGTCCGGACTATAGTTTAAAAAAAACTATGAACACATTCCTACGCACACTGCACATATCTTATTTTGAAGTAAAAAAACAAATGGGGCAAAAACACCTGGCGGGCCGGATAAATGTCCTCCGCCGGCCGCATGTGGCCCGCGGGCCATAGTTTGAGGACGCCTGGCTCTGGAATGTACTTTTACTGCTGACATAGCTTATCTTTCTCTTTCTATAGCTGCTCAATATCTGCCTGCCTAGGCATTGATGGAAAGAAGATATGAAGATTTTGCAGCAGGGAAATGAGAAGGATACAGGAAGCTGCTAATTGGGCTCATGATTTAACTTTGGAAAGCAGATATGGTGCTTATTTGCCTGTTCAAGTTGCCTCCAACTTCTTTCTTTTCTTTTTGTTTATGATTATGGAGTTTATTAGGGAAGTTCATAGATTGCAATTTAGGTGAGAAATACTCGAGATACAGTTGTTCAGTCAGGACAGTTTTCTCCTATGCTGTGCCCAGCAGCAGACCTCTCTCTGACTCTCAGTCTTTTGGCCTGGCCTCTGCTCTGCTCAAACAATGTTCAAAAATTCTTTTAGGGCTGCTAATAAATCCCCAAAGTTCTCAGCTCCAGCTCTATTGGTTAGCAAATCCAGCTCACCCAATAAAGTGCCCATTGACACCCCACCCCATAAGCCATCCTCCTGTCCCAAATCACTCAACTTTACTTTCTCTGTGAGTTTTGAAGTCCATCACTTTGCTCATGCTCTGGATAATAGTTCTAATTTTTCTCCTCAACCACTTCTCTTCTGTCACAGCTCTCTCCTGGTTCAAGGATGTTCAAAGTGCAGGAATCCCAGAGTCCAAAAGATATATTCTGATATTTCATATTGTGCTGTTAGTGAGATCCCCACTTCCTGCCTCCGAGTTTGTTTATTTCATACCCAGCATCCACCTTATTATTTTGTTGTTGTTTATCTCATTCAATATTCAAAGGCAATTGTCAATTGAGATTTTTGAAATTGAGACAATTGAGATATTGGCAGAAGCACTGATGTGAGGGACAACAAGAAGGGAAATCAATCATAGTTATGCCGTAGACCTATTGTTTGACCTAAACAATGCCCTTTCCCTGTTTGTGACTCAATATCCTCTTCTGTGTGATGTGAATAATAGCCCCTGCTTATGACTCTTCAAGAGCTGTCCTGATCCTTAAAATTAGCTAAGGAATGTGTAGTAGTATAATGTTTAAATGTTGGGTTGCAATCTGCAGGTATGCAGTCCAAAACTACCAATCACTTGGTGGGAGAAAGATGGGGCTCCGCCCAGTAAGCAGTTACAGTCTTAGAAACTCAAAGGAGCAGTTCTACTATGTACTATATTGTCATTATGTGTCAGCATTGACGTGATGACAGTGAGAGAAGAGATTTAAAATGTAAAAGGCAACTGCCAGCCTCCTCCTTTCTCCCCTGGCTCGGCAACCTGTCAATGTGGAGGGTGGAGGACTATCCCAAGTGAGACTATCCCCCAAGTGGAGCCCATGATTCCATGACCTCTTCCACCAATTGCAGCCCTGGAAGCTGGAGCTCATGATGGCCCACTAAACAGAACCTTGATAGTTTCACTTCCTTAATAGGTCTCCTCTCCTCCCCTCCTTGCAAGGGCAGAGCTTTATTGGCTGACAGATAAATACTCCCAACTAAGTTGAAAGGGATACAGCTCTGGTAAGACAGGAGCACAATTTGAGCCACACGGGGGCTTCAAGAATATATTAGATTTGTTCCTATTTTTTCTACTCCCCCCCTGGCCAATTATGGAATTTATTTTATTATTAAAAAAATCATTTTATTGGGGTCTCTTACAGCTCTTATAACATTCCATATATCAATTTTATCAAGCATATTTGTACATATGTTACCATCATCATTTCCAAAACATTTTATACTTGAGCCCTTGGTATAAGCTATTCTTTTTGCCCTCCCCCCACTTTCCCACCCTCATGAATCCTTGATCAATTATATGTTATTATTATTACGTATCTTACACTGTCAGTTGTCTCCCATCACCCACATTTCTGTTATTCATCCCATTCGGGCAGGGGGCTATATATCCAACCTTTTGATGGGTTCTCCCTTTCTCCCCCTTCCCATTCCCAGACCATTGCCCCTACACTCATGATATTGCTACTCCCACTATTGTTCCTGAAGGGTTTATCTGTCCTGAATTCCATGTGTCCAGAGCTCTTATCTATACCTATGTGTGCTCTCCAGTCTTTACAGATTTGTAAGGTAGAACTGGGTCCCGGTAGTAAAGGGGAGGCATTGTTCAGGAACTAGAGGGATGATGTGTGATTCATCAGTGAAATACTACAGGTTGGTTGAATCATCCCTTCCTTATAACGCTTCTGTGTGTGTGTGTGTGTGTGTGTGTGTGTGTGTGTGTGTGTGTCAAATTGTCTTCAGATGGGCGTTGGGTCTCCACTCCAACCCCCCTTGTTCGCATCAATATAGTTTGTTTTGTGTCTTTTGATACCTGATACCTGATCCCATTGACATCTCATGATCACACAGCCTGGTGTGCTTCTTCTACGTGGGCTTGTTTGCTTCCCTGCTAGATGGCTGCTATTTTAACCTCAAGCCTTTAAGACCCCAGACACTATATATTTTGATAGCCTGGCACCATCCACTCTTCACCATATTTTCTCATGCACGCATTTTGTCTTCAGTGATCATGTTGGGAAGGTGAGTATCAAAGAGTGCCGGGTTATCAGAACAAAGGGTTCTTGTACTATTTTTCTTTTGAGAGAGAAAACCACAAAATTATTTTCCCCACTGAGAAAAAGGAACCCATTATTTATGTGTTTCTCTGCAGATGTTCCTCCGTTATCTATGCATATCGCTGACAATGGGACTTACTCTTCTTAGCAGGAGTGCCTCCTGGTTGGAAGTCCTAACTATCCCCCTACATTGGGCCCCCACTCCAACATCTTATTTCTGCCCTCACACCACACTCAAAAAGTGAGTAGTACTGAGTTGTGCAGAAAGCCACAATGAAAGGACCTTCTGCTATAAACACAATAACAAAAGGTCTGAACTCTCCTTATGTAATAAACAAAGTAGATAAGTGATTCTAGTAGATTTATTAATATACCCCTCACCTACCCCAACTATCATTACTTAAAGACTCTACTTCCCCCACTTCAGTAACACATGCTCTCTTGTAACTTACCAAGTAACCACACATCTCTTATAACCCTCTTGTCCAACACATCAGAAATTGCTATACTAAATAGGAAAGCTTCCTATGATTAATACCACCATGTAAAACTTACTCCTGAACGCCTTTATCATATTCCTCCTACCCAATCAATTATCACTCCCTCCTCATATCCACACAATATGATTTCCAGCTCCTATATGATCCCTCTCTAACCTAAATAGCCAATTCATACACACACACACAGACACCCTACACAACCGAGAAACCTAAGCATCATCTATAGCAACAGCCAACAACTACCACAAAAAAATCAATAGAAACAAAAATCAACAATTGAAGATTATCCAAACCCAGTGGAATAAAATAAAAAGAAGCTCTTGAACTGCCAAATATAAAAGACAAGAAAATGATGTTTAGGGCTTTACAAGAGATTAGGAGATCAACCTTGAGAACAGATGAAAAGGAAATTCAATAACTACGTAATGACTTAGCAGAAACAAAAAAAAACAAGGTACAGCAAGAAAATAATGGAAGAAATGGAAAATCAAATAAGCGAATTTAATTATCAAACAAAAAGCATAAGAATTTGAAGAAAGCCTGAGGATGATGTGGGATGCCATGCAAAAAAGTAATATTCAAATTAGTGGGATGCCCAAGCAGGAAGAAACAAATAAGTTGAAACAGTAAGTGAATTCTTGGAACAAAAGTTTACCACTATCATAAACAATGAGACAATAACCATCCAGAAAGCAGAGAGAGAGCTCAAAATAGATTAACACCACCCGAAAAAAAACCCAAGACATATGGTAGTAAAATTATCCAAATTTAAGAAAAAGGGAAGGATCATGAGAGCAGTAAAAAAGGAAAACATCCGTCACATATAAAGGTAAACAGATAAGTATAAGCTCAGACCTCTCAGCAGAGACTATGGAGGAAAGAAGAAATCTGAGCAACATATTCTGAAAGTTCAAAGCCAACAACTGAAATTCAAGCATCCTTTATCCAGCAAAGCTTTCCATAAACTTTTCAAGAGAAATAAGTTTTCTCAAACAACAAAAAGATTTAGAGGATACATAACCACCAACAACAACAACCCCCACCCCCCAAAAAAAAGCAGCATTACAAAAAATATTATCCAGTTTTTTATGGGCAGGAAAGCAACACCTGCAGCACTCAAACATGAGACCACCACAGGGTACAGCCACACCCAGAAACCAACACCCTAAAAACAATACAATTACAAATCCAGAGGAGAAGTGAAGACACCAACAAACACCTCACACAGCACCCCGTAACAAGGAGAGAAAGGAAAATATCAAGCACAAATAATATGAGATGACAGTGATTAATCTACATTTGGATTTAATTATACTGACTGTAAATGAACTAAAGGCACCAATCAAAAGTCAATGAGTAATAGACTGATTAGACACAAGATCCATCAATCTGCTGTCGTCAAGAGACACATTTCAAACTGACAGAAAAGAAATAGACAGAGTCAAGTTTGGAGAAAAATTTATCAAGTTAACAGCAATGATAATAAAGCATGGGTAGCAATATTAATCTCTGAAAAAGTAGACTTCAAGGTACATGACATAATGAGAGACAAGAATGGCCATTACATAATGTTCAAGGAATCAATAGATCAAGAACACATTTCCATAATACACATATATGTGTCCAATGAAAGCCCCTCAAAATTCATAAACCAAATCCTCAAAGAGACGAAAAGAGAAACCACCAGATCAACCATAAAAGTAGGAGACTCAAATACACCACACTCAAAGGAAGATAGAACAACATGTAAGAAACCCAATAGAAATATAAGAGCTGAACAACACTATCAAACAACTTGACCTCCTAGATATTTACAGAGCTCTCCAACCAATAGCAAAAAAATACAAATTCTTCTCCAATGCTCATATTTTAAAATAAACCACCTTCGGGTCCATAAAGCAAGACTGAGAAAATTGAAACACATAGAGATCATTCAAACCATCTTCTCTGACCATAGGGCGATGAAACTGGAAATGAAAGATAAGAAGCATAACAAAACCCAAAGACAGACACACTTGGAGACTCAACAACACACTACTCAAAATAGAGAGTAAATTAGGAAGTTCCTAGAAACTAATTAGTTTGATAATAAAAAATACCAAAACCTATGGAGTGCAGCAAAAGCAGTTATCAGAGGCCACGTTATAGCAGTTAATGCACAGGTGGTAAAAGTGGAATCATGTTCCACACCTTAACACAACAAATCCCACAACTAAAACAGAGTCAACAGCATAACCCATCCAAAAGCAAAAGGAAAGAAAACATAAAAATTAGAGCAGAAATAAATGAAATGGAAAACAGAGAGACCAAGAAAAAAATCAACAAAGCAAAAAGTTGGTTCTTTTAAAGGATTAACAAAATCGACAAACCACAAGCAAACTTAAAGAAAAAGATTTGACAATACCTAGAATTAGGGATGAAACAAAGAGAGTCAAAATAGACCCAAATGAAAGAAAAGGATTAATAATGCAGTATTGAGAAAGATTGTATTCCAACAAATTCAATAATTTGGAGGACATTGACAAATACATAGAAAAACACTCTGTATCTAAATTAACCCATATGGACATTAAGATCTCGAAATAGACAAGGGGATCAGGATACTTCCAACTGAAAAAAAAAACGCAGGTCCACCTGGCTTCCCGGGAGAAATCTACCAACTATTCAAGAAGAGATGACACCAATCTTAATGCACTATAGAAAGGGACAGCGAACTCCCAAAGTTAAATCTATGAAGCCAGAATAACCATGATACCCAAACCAATTGAAGACCACACAGGGATAAAGAACTACAGAATGATATCCACCATGAACATAGATGCAAAATTTCTCAACAAAATCTTGGCCAGAGTCCAAATACATATCAAAAATAATAAATACATTATGACCAACTGAGATTCATAATAGGGATGCATATATGATTCAACATTTGAAAAACAATAAACACAATCCACCATTAACAAAAAATGGATAAGAACCATATGATCATACCAGTTGATGCAGAAACAGCACTTGACCATATCCAACACTCACCCCTATTAAAAACTCTCTTGAATATAAGATTAGAAGGGAAAATCCTAACACAATAGAGGCCATATATGAAAAACCAATAGCCAATATTACACTCAATGGAGAAAAGCTGAAAACACTTCCACTGAATAACAGAACCTCAAAAGGATGACCCTTATCGCAACCCAATACTGTGCTGGAAGTCCTAGCTATTAACATAAGACAAGGGCAAGTAACCAAGAGAGTACAACTGGGCAAAAAAGAAGTGAAACTTTTGCTATTTTCTGATGCTATGACTTTATAGAAAAAGAATCTTAAGATGTCCACAATAGTATTGCTGTAGACAGTTGAGTTTAGAAGAGTAAGCGCCTATAAGATTGGCAAGCAGAAATCAATTGGATTCCTATATACCAGGGAAGGGAATACACATCAAGAAAACAATGCCATTCACAATAGCCACACAAAAGCTAAAATACCTAGGAATATACCTAATTTTTAAAAAGACCTGTACAAAGAAAACTACAAAAAATTATTACAAGAAACCAAAAGAGACCTACCCAAATAGAAGAATATCCTGTGTTCATGGAACAGAAGACACAATATTGTGAAAATGTCAATACTACCTAAAGCAATTAACAAGTTCAATGCAATCTCGATCCAAATTCCACCATCATTCTCTAAATAAATGGAAAACCTAATTACCAACTTCACATGGAGAGGGAAGAAGCCCAGGATAGGCAAAGAATGCCTCAAAAGAAGAACAAAGTAGGTGGTTTTGCAATACCTGACTTTAAAACCTACTATACAGCCACAGTTTTAAAAACAGCCTGGTACTGGTATAATGATAGATATATAAACCAACAGATCATGACAGAAAAGCCAAAGATAAAAAAAAATTCTGCAAACAGACAACAGATATTTGACAAAGGCCCAATAAGTATTAAATAGCAAGCGAATGCCCTCTTCAATGAATGGTGCTGGAATATCTGGCTATCCACCTGCAGAAAAATAAAAGGAGGGCCATAGCTCACCTCTTGCACTAAAACAAACTCAAAGTGGATCAAAGATCTAAATTTAAAATCCCAAGCTATCTGGAAAATCAATGAGAAAACTGGGACCAATCTATGTGCCCTAGTGCAAGGAATATGAGGGCTATCAGAGATAACGAAGAAAGCACACTGCATGGAAGACAAAATAGATGAGTAGGACTACTAACACACACACAAAACAAAACAAAAAAACCCTTGTGTATATCAAAAGACTTTGAAAGAGTAAAAAGAGACCCCACAGATTGGAAAAAAGATATTTATTACCGAAATAACAGACAAAGGACTAATTACAAAAATCTACAGTATTTTACAAGCCTACAACATGAACAAAACCTATAACCTTTTGAGAAAGTGGCAAAAGGACCTGAACAAACAATTCACTAAGGATGACACACGAATGACTAATAAACACATGGGTAAATGCTCTCATTCACTAGCCATTCATGAAATGCAAGTCAAAACAACCATGAGATACCATCTGTGGTCGTTACATAATCTGGTGTCAGTTTGGGATTAGAGAGGATTAAGAGTGAAGGGATGGAGTTTAATCTATCAATCAGATCATAGCCAATGAGGTTTCTGTGTTGGCATGCCTTCTCCTCAAAATTCTGGGAACTCCTGGATTTCCTCCTTGGAGGCACAGGACTTCTCTCTCTCTGCTCACTCCCTGAGAGACACTCTATTAACAAGGCTATGGCACTATGCTGATAGACCCCATGCCCTGGAAACTGGAGAAGCACATGGACCTATCCTGATGCAACCAGACCTCTGGAGTCGGAGAAGCCACATAGAGACCCCTCTCAGCACTGAATGCTTACAATGCCACTGGATCCACAAGACTTCCATCCCACTGACCTATGATCCTGCTGCATTCTGCAACATTGCATGTATTTCGTGAGTCTGAAAAGGACTTTATAGATTGGTGTTTGACATATGGGCTAATACTGGACTTGTGGACTTGATCTGGACTGGGCTGGGATGTTTTCTCAATATTCAGTTGCTCTTGTACATAAACCTCTTTCTTATATACATATGAGTGTCTATGAATTTGTTTCTCTAGTCTACCCAGATTAACGCACGATAGACTAACACACTATCTAACACCCATAACTGTTGCCCAATTATAAAAAACTGAAAACAACAAATGCTAGAGAGGGTGTGGTGAGATTGGGTCTCTTATTCACTGCTGGTGAACTTGTAATATGTACAGCCACTTTGGAAGGCAATATGTCGATTCCTAAAACAGATAGCAGTTGAAATACCAGATGATCCAGCAATACTGGGCATGTACTCCAAAGACTTAAGAAACAGATCAGGAACAGACATAAGCTTCCCCATGTTCATTACAGCAGAGTTCACAATGGCAAGAAGTTGGAAACAGCCTAAATTATCATCATTAGACGAGTGGATAAAATAAATCTCTGGTCTATACACTCAGTGGAATACTACCGATCCCTAAAAAACAACGACAAAACAATGAAACACCTCCAAACTTGCAGGGATTTGAAAGACATTCCGCTGAGTAAATGTAGTCAATCTCACAAAGACTAATATGGAATGAGTACATTGATGTAGGAACAATCACCAGAAGGGGCACAGATCAGGTTTATAGAGCTTCCAGTCTGCTGTCCAGGGGGCTACACAGCCTGGGAGAGAGCCTGACTGGAGCCAATGAACCATACACCATCTGTTTTGGTGAGTATTTTGAAGGTCACTTTGCTGGAGGGTACCTCACGCCATCTGTGATCAAATGGTCAAGGACGGGAAAGTGGATTGTGTCTATTGGATTACCACCATATAAAGCTATGATAAGGTGCCCCCCACCCCCCAGACACGTAGACAGCCCTATTAGAGGGATGAGAGATACTGGTGAGAAAAAAACAAGTCAGGAGAGGGCAAAGAGAGAAAATACATCTGGGAGAAAACAAATTCACATTTGTTGGTAGGAAAAGTGGGAGTACCGACCTTCAGTTGTGATGGAGAATGATTGAAATTGCTTTGGGGCACACCAGTGGGGGAGTGTCCTAGGTGATATGCACCAAATGCATCACATTGACCCAGGCTTATGGGTGTATCCTGGGGAGTCAGGCCAGGTGCTGTGGAATGCTGGGACATTGAATCCTGGATCTTCAAGGCAGATGGTATGCTCCAGAGGTTGCATCAGTGGGATTTTATGCAGAAACTCCACTAGGTGAACTGGATTCTACCTCAGACATATTTGTAACCTGAGGACTTAAGTCTGAAAATACATGGTGTCTGAGGAAGCAGAAGACAGATGCATAAGGTTGTTGAACTTTTGGTAGGCAGATAATATGGTCTTGCTACAGCAAGGCCTATATACTGTATATATTAATTATTCCAGCAAGCCTGTGACTGACATTTACAATGATTATTATTGTAAATTTTCACTGAAAATTAACCCCCATTGTTTGTGTGAATAGCATCCAGCCACAAAAGGATTGATTCTGTATAAGGGAATAATTCAGGTACTGTGACTTTGAGCTGGTCTACATTGGCCCAATAACCCTGTCTCAACAAGGCTTTAAAAATTAAACAAGGGGTTAATCAAAGATAATGTTAATGGAAGATCATTATACCCCTGGGGGATGATCAATAAGACTTTTTGCCATAAATTGACGAGGAGTTTTTGAAGGGGAGCCAAAGGCAGATTTAAAAAATAAAAATATATATAATAGATCCAAAAATTGGTTGGGGGCTCACACTAAATCCTAGCTCCACCCGAAGAACAATTAATTTTTACATCATGAACCTGCTTGATACTCGTCCTCAGGAAAGGAACAAAGAAGGTATGGGTGCTATAGCAAATAATGGTGAAGAAATTAAATGGTTCTATGCTATCAGATAAAATAATGTCTAAAGTCTTAAAGTTTTGTCTCCAAAACCTCAACCATATAAGTGAGATAACAACTAAGCCCACATGGAAGAAACACAGCATCGTAAGTCACTGAAGGGTGACTTATAATCCAAAGTTAAAGGAAGGATTAGTATGAGAGCCTAAATTGTGAGAATCCAGTTTGCAGAAGGATATGGATGACAGTGGGAGTCCAAGATAGATTTGTGCAAACTGCATAGGTGTGGGAGCAGATTGTTTTAAGATGAACTCTGAGATAGGGATTCCCAGGCTTCTGAGTAACAGGGTGTGTTAGTCTGGGTAGGCTAGAGAAAACCAATACAGGGAGACCTATATGTGTATGGGATAGAGCTTTATATACAATACTAATTGAATATTGAGAAAACATCTAAGCCCAGTCCAGGTCAAGTCAATAAGTCTGATATCAGCCCATATGTCTGATACCAATCTATAAAATCCTATTCAGGCTCATGAAACACAAGCAGTGACGCCAAATGCAATAAGATCACAGGTCAGTGGGTGGAAGTCTTGTAGATCCAGTGGCGTTGTAAGCATCTCAGCATTGGCAGGGGTCTCCACGTGGCTCCTCCAGTTCCCAGGGCACCGGGTCTATCAGCATAGTGCCATGTGTCTTGTCATTAGAGCATCTGTCAGGGAATGAGCAGAGAGAGAGAGAGAGAGTCTGTCTCCCACCTCCAAGGAGGAAATACAGAAATTCCAAGAACCCTTATGGGAAGGCAATTCCCACACAGAGGCCTCATAGGCTATACAATGATTGAGAGCTAGACTCCATCCTTTCACTCGTATACTCCTCTCAAATTGACAACAGATTATATAACTACCACACAGGGTGCTTTTATGCATCAGGAAGAACTCCATTTCCTTCTCCAAGTAAGGCAGGACCATTACCATATTCCATGGTTTAAGCAAGACGATGGGAAAGAGCTGACAGCTTAGACCAGGGAACTGAGATGCTGAAAGTCTGATCCTAAACTAAGATAAGATAAACACTTTTTCTCCCAGTGCCTGGGAAATGTCTGAAACACAGCATTCTGCATGTGTTCAGTTATACTCTCCTCCAAACCATTGACTAACTGGTTAAAGATATTCTTGCCTCTTTGTTTGCCTTCAAAGTAATTGTCAACAAATCCTTTGTGAGAACACAGAATGCGGGATATGTGAGAACTGTACAAATATATATGCCTGCTTTTCATAAATTTCTTTGTCCAAGATTTTCTATGTCCCTATGCCAAAAATGTACCTTATCTTTCATCTTATCTATCTTTCTAAATTGCGACCTGCCCCTTTTGACCCCCTGTTTGATTTGTGAGAGAGCTGGCTTCTCTCCTCACACATAGGAAATAAGGCTCTGGTGATCTCCCTCTATCCATAACTGAAGGATAAGAGCAAAATGATTACTAAACAGAGTGTACTGCAATGGTGAGTATAAAAAATCAAAGGGATAAATCTGACTTGAACAGTTAAAACTTTGTCAGTTGATCCCCCCTCTGATGCACACTGGACCTGGTTTGGTATTCAACTATGAGAAACTGAGGAGCGGGAAGAGAGTGTATGCGGACAAATTCTTTGTTCTCGTGATTGTGGAAGCCTGGGAGGCCAGAGTTCTGAGTAGAGGAAGGCTTTCACATTTGTTAATTGGAGAAGAGTCCCAGTCACATTCTCATAATTAAAAATCATCCCCATGATATCCTCCCATAATAATGCTACCTTAGTTTTACCTCTTATAAGCACATGGCTGATTAATATCCAATCAGCAGCTTTATCTATAGAAGCAGACCTATTATTATTGTTCTACCACTCAGGGGACAATCACTCACCTTACTTTCCCCAGCACTGATGTTAGGTTACTCCCCCATTGAGTTCAGGGATCTCTAGGGTTAACATACTGCCCACCGTGTTAAGCAGGTAGGTGTCTGCGATTGGGTGGGTGGGGTGGAGTTTGGAGGGCTTGCATGCCCCGAGACGATATAAATTGGTCAAAGAATACATTCCCTCTGTCTCCCTCCACACACATGCACACAAACACTCGGACCTGGTTCCAGATATCACAGAGGAGGTGAGCAGACCCCAAACATTTGTCAACCTCTTAATTTCTTCCCTTCAATTACACAACCATCCCTAAGACCCATCTAGAGGTGGGCTGGCTCCCACATTCAACATTTTCTGTATTTTTGGTTTTTGTTTGTTCCTATTAGGGTTTATCTCAGATGCTCCTCATGCCATTGGGGATCACACTCTTGAATTTATGTTATGTTTTTTCTGGGTTTTGGTATGTGAAACCCAGAATTAATGAACCTATAGGTGCAGCAAGTAAAATAACAATGTGTGTGTGTGTGTGTGTTTTGGGGGTGTTGGGGGGTAAAAGGGAGAGAATGTTAAGGAGTCTAGAAAGGAAAGGAATGTTGAGAAACCGATTGTGGCAGCAATTGTACAATACTGCTTGATGTGATTGAACTATGGAATGATATGATATATTTATTATCTTCCAATTAAAAATAAATAAATGCATTTATTTAAAAATATTAGACTTTGTGAGCTTCTGTCTCTTCTTTTCCTTCTCCCCTGCCTCCTCTTTCACCTTATTCCAACATTACCTCTTAGTTTATATGCTTTGTTGCAAGAGCAACAGTTTACCAATCCCTGCTTTAATCCCTTTAAGGAGAAATGTTCCCTGAATTGCTGTACTTTCTTCTCATTGGCCACGGGGCTTGGTCGTGGTTCTAGAAATGGCCATTGGCAAAAGAATAGAATGTAATCATCAATACATGTGTTTACTTTTACCTGTCTCTTGGAGAAGAAGATATCAAGAAAATCTGTAGATGTATATATACATGTATCAACTGATTACTGAGTTGCCAAACACTGGCAGGCTAGACACTGTTCATTATCTCATTCACTTTTAATGTTTATTATTTTTTTCAAAATCATTTTATTGGGAACTAATACAGATGTCATATCATTCCATAATTCAATCACCTCAAGCATTGTACAGTTGCTACCACAATCAGTTTCAAAATATTCTTTTCCTTCCTGACTCCTTGACATCAGCTCCCTTTACGCCTCCGTGTTAGACTTTTAAATACTCATAAACTCTATCTCCAAAATGTACCTAATTAAGATTATCCTGATTAATAAAATAGTCTCCATGGTATATATCTGTATTATTTATATTAATAAAGAGAAAAGTATTCTTGAAAGAGAAAATAAAATTTGTAAATGCCTTTAGAGATTTCAAAAGTTTCTCTTTTAGTTGTCATGGAGGTTTTTATCCAATCCAAATAAGTTATGTTACCAAATTATTAATAAAAAATAATCTTGGCTTTAAATTCCGTTTTGATCATTTCTTTTATAGCAACATTTTTTCTGTTAGTATTTTTGGTAAATAAACATTAATTTCTAATGTAACATTTCTTCTGTTAGTATTTTTGGTAAATAAACATTTATTTCTAATGTATGTAATTATTCTCACAAAGACAATGAACTTTTAATTTATTTTAATAATAAATAGAATTAAGGATATTATCTAGATTTAAATTATATCACTGTGAATATCAGCCCTTTCATAATTTCTAGATAATATAGAACTTCTACTTCAAATTGAGGTTATAAATTAAACTAGCTTTAAAGGTAGTATACATACATAAAAACCATAGAAATGACAATATAATTTTAAGGTATATATTATCATCCAATTTAGTGGAAGGATAACTTGGGTTCAAAGAAAGTAAGTATCTTGTCCAAAATCACTCAGGCAAGAAATGATCGAGTACATCTGACCATGGATCCATTGAATTCATTTTCCTAAACAAAGAATTTTTGTATTGCACATATTCTCTGTCAAAGTTTTGTGACTATGCAATTCTGATAGTCTGTAAACCCATTAAGAGTTCATGAAATAGAAAAAAAGCTGTCAGTTGAAAGAACAGCCCATTTCTACTATTTTGTGCAGTGATTTGTGGAGAATACACAATGTGCCCTTGTATTAATCCAAATACACCTGGCTCACAAGCCCAGCTTTCAAATTTGAGCATTAGCTAATTGAGCAAATAATTTTTAGAAGATCTGCATGAGTTTTCATGGTTTACTATCCTAAACAGGAATTAGAGATAGTGCTAATTATTCTTTCCTGTCCCTTTCCCTTTCACTCTGCAAGATATTTGTTCATTTCAAGTCATACAGTACCTGCTGCTACAGAACCAGAGCCTGCTGGTACGGAATTATTGGTTTCTTGGTCATGATTGTGTTGATGCTCAAGGAATTATTTACATATTTTCAAATAAAGGAGATGACTATGTAAAATATGTATATACATAATTTCTGTGAAGGTCCACAAATAATTTGTTGTACCTACCATAGACTACCAAAAGCACAAACAGATCTGTCTTGGAAGAAGTACAGTCAGAATGCTCCTTAGAGGCAAGGATGGCGAGACATTGAAAAACGCAGTGAAAAGGGGCATTGAAAAGGAGGAAAGTCCTCAATGAGATGGGTTGACACAGTGGCAGCAACAATGGGCTCAAACGTAACCATTGTGAAATTGGTGTAGAACTAGGCAGTGTTTCAATATGTTGTGCATTGGGTTGCTACATGTCAGAACTGACTCGTTGTCACCTATCAACAACAGAGAAAAGCACCCGTAATACATGGTGTGTCATGAATACTATAAAATTTCCACCTGTGTTCAAGGAAAGGATGAGTGAAACTATTGTGGCAAATATAGTTTCTCTCTCTTAAGCTTCCTGCCATCCGGATAGAATGAGAAACATTAGTAGTTTCTATGTAGAAACTAAGGTTTATTATAAGACTGGATTAAACCCATCAAGACTGCCATACAGTCTATTCCAACGCATAGCAACCCTTATTGGGTTTCCAAGTCTGTAAATCTTTACAGAAGTAGTCCACTGCATCTTTCTCCTGTGGATTCTCTGGTAGGTGTGAACCATGAACCTTGTGGCTAGCAGTACAATGATTACCTGATAGCTCCTCCAGAGCTAAACTGTGTATCGCATTATTGGTTCTGAGATTCAGCTCCGTATAGGTTAAGTGTGATGTCACAGGCTCACAGGGAGCTTACATGACATAAGTAATTGCTCCCTAGAGGCATAAAGAAAGTCCATTGGCTAATCTCTGCTATGTGAAAATATACATAGATTTTAAACTGCTGGCACATGTTTCCCTCATTTAATCCTCACACTAGCACAGGAAAATCATTTTTATCACCTTAATTTTACTACTGAGAAGACTTAGATGCTATGAGATTAAGTAATTTGACTACAATCCTACTCTGTTCAACTTCCCTAAAAATAGAAGCTGTCATTTTGTTCATTGTATTCAGCAAATCTTCATAGCTTGGCAAAGTGAAGAGGATGTGAAGAAGCAGAAAACAAAAACTTGGGGAAAGGTTTTATGAAGCCCTAAAAATTGAGTTCTAAGAAGCTTGAGGTGGACAGCCTACTTATAGGTTAGCATGCTAGGGTTTGTAAAATCCGCTTTTGTAGAGCTGGCCCTCAACAGTCAGAGGGATTTTTAGTCTAATGAGAGCCATAATCTAGGCTAAAGGCTAAAGGAACTTTAGAAAATTTCTAATTTAGTAACTACTCTCAGTAACAACATGCACACGACTACCCATTTTATGGATGATGACACTGAGACTTAAACATGTCAAGGACTGATAGAGTGGGGTCTAAAAGCAGATCTCTATATTCTGATCCCCAGATATTTTCTTTTTATAAACTCTTGTCTTCATTTTGCTGCAAGGGCTTTCACTAGTGAAAATCTACTTAGAATCTTGCCATGGTGGATAGGTCTCTGCCTCCACCTCCACTCCACATGTCACTCATTTCTCTAGACCAGAAATTTCTTACTGAATATCCTGTAAGCTCTATATCTGAACTTTACAATATGGTGTCTACTAGTACATGTGACTGCTGAGCACTTGAATTGTGGCTAGTATGACTCAAGAAGTAATTTTAAATTGTGCTTAGTTTTAATTATTTTAATTAATAATTTGTGGATAATAGCTATCATATTTGACCATACTGATGTAAATGGTAACAAGGGTCTATGCTTATCCTCCATTTTAAAAACAGTTTTATTGGCACATAATTAATTGCTCAACCACATTAAGAAGAGCTGTACAATCATATTAAGAAGAGTTGTACAATCATCACAATTTTAGAACATTTTCTTCTTTCTTGTACTCATTATTATAGATCCCCATCTCCCCAACTTCTGCCATATCCTCAAGTAATTCAGTTACTGTCTCTATAGATTTACATATCTTGAATTTCAAACACAAAAAAAGTTTTCTAAAAGAAAACAAAACCTAACAATAACAATATAAAAGAGATTTAAAACTTCAATAGAAAGCAAAGCAGAAAATATTAAAAATGAGAACAAATTTAAAAGGGAGATCAAATGATAAGGTGTTAGATTTTAACGTACGGTAACTGCATCTTCAATAATCCACTGTCCAATTCATTCCGCATGATAACAAAGTTATTCACATCCTTGGACTATGGTCAGAGGGGATTCATTAGAGTCTTAATCTACATTCATTTTCCTTTCACTTTTTCATTAAACTGAAACAACTTTAAAATGTGTAAAAAGGGAGATGAAATGATATTGCATATTAATCTAACTACATCTGCCATAATTGAGTTTACCGTGCTCTCTATCTGATAACAAGGCTATTCACATCCCTCAACTATGGTCAGGGAGAATTCATTAAAGAATTAACCAATGTGTGGACACTGCAAATGAATTTTGGGTTTCCACTATCATCCATAGCCTTCTGTAAACTGGATGTTCAGAATTTAAGTTCTTTTTACCATTCCCTCCTTCAGATTTCAATTGAATCATTTACACCCTAGGATCACACAGGCTGGTCTGCTTCTTTCACATGGACTTATTTGAGGCCTGATTTAAATAGCTGCTTTTTGAAGACAAGGCTTTAAAACCTCAGATGCTATTCCTTCTGCTAGCTGGACTCCATCTAGTTTCTTCGCTACACTTTGCTATAGCACCCATATATTCAGTGATATCTTCATGAAGGAGAGAATCAAGCAGGATTTTGCTACCATTTTCATTTCAGGAGATGTGCTGACTTTCAAGACAACTCTGTCAGACACCAGTATTTCATGTCCTGCCTCACTGATAGCCTTGAGAACAGGATGGAAGAAAAAGGGAATTCACTGCCTCGCAGCACCAGGACTTGAAATGAACAAACGTACATGAATAGTTCATCCTCAAAACTGTAAGATTAAGAATTATTCTTTACATTTTACAGTTGAGAAAACTGAGTTCCAAAATATAAAGGGACTTGTTTACATGCAGAAAATCCCAAAACCAAACCAAACTCACTGCCATCAAATCTATTGTGATTCATAGCAACCATATATAGCCAAGATTGAAGTCAACTGTATTTGATACTGAAGCTCTTTCACCACTCTTTAAAACGGTATTGAATGGAGGTTGAACCTGTGTAGGCTCACTACGTATCACAATATCTGAATAATTCACTTGTACAAAGTAAATCTTTAAGTGATTGTATGCTATTTATCCAAACAATGGGAGTTGGTGATCAGGTAAAACTTACAATAATATTCACTGACAATGTCAATAACAGGTCTGCCAGAATAATCCATATCTTAATCTACCAAGTAAGGCATTGCGGTAGTTACTTAATTTCCTGTCAATTTGATAAATAACTTGTAGTAGAGTTTAGCCTATCAATCAGGTTGCAGCTTGATGGCCTCGTTTGGAATGCACAACTAAGATAAATGGCTTGCTGGAGACTGGCCCCTTTCTCTCTCTGCTTCATCTTCCTGTTGGCGAGCCAATTGGTTGAGACCTGCCAGACCCTTGTGATACTTCCACCATCATTGGATCCACAAGACTTTGCACCCACCAGCCTATAGTCTTCCTGTGTTTTGATCATTGCATGTGGCTGTGTGAGTCTGAAGAGAGATTTATGGACCAGTGTCAAATTTATGGACTAGTATCAGACTTATGGACTTGACCTGGACTGGGATGGGATGTTTCCTGATATATAACTACTTCTTGATATAAAGCTTTCTTGTACACATATATGAGTGTTCTTCGATTGTTTCTCTAGTCAACCTGGCCAAACACAGGCATTGAAGTAGTGAGTCAATGACGGTCCTCCTACCGACAGTTCAGTACTATTGGTATAGCTGTCTGCTGCTTCTTCACATACATTTCAGTCTAAGGTCTTATGGTTACAGGTGTTTGAGGTAAACTCCAGCTCATCCAGTGGGGTTTACAGCCTGGATTCCTCTAGGATGACGTTTGGAGCGTTTTGTGAGCTCTAAAGGTCCAGGATTCAATGCCCCAATGATCTATGGCACTGGGCCTGGTTCACCATGGGGTGCACAGAAATTCTGGCAATTGTGGCTTATTAGGTGGATATTACCCCACACATACAAACTTTAGAGTCCTTAAAAGTATAGTTAGTCATTTCTTCCCCATTAGGAAGTTGGTCTTCCTCATTTTTTTAACCAACAAACATGCACTTATCTTCTCCCAGACATGTCTGCTCCCTTTCCCCTCTACTAACTTAACTTTCCAATCAGTATCCCTCAACACCCTGATAGGAATGTCTGCCAGTCCAGGATGACTTTATCATAACTTTTCATGGCAACGGCTAAGCTGTGATCCTGCTCTCCCCCTCTCTTGAAAATCTAATTGCAGATGATATGAAGATTCCTCTGTCAAAGTGATCTTTAAAATACTCATTTAGAGTTGATAATGCATGGTACATTAGCACCAGTCAAACTCTCTACCAAGTGGTCTGTACACCCTGGGTAGCACACTGGATGTCCTGCAAATCTAAGCCTACACCTGACGCTTGTCCCTACAGCAATAGACTAACACTAGTTGTCCTTTTGTGATTAATGAACTTCACAAAGAATAATGCTTTCCAGATTCTTCCATGTTCTCAGGTGTTCCATGGTTTCATCTCTTTTTAAAGGGCTGCATACTATTCTATTGTGTTCATATACCAAAGATTTCTATTCGTTCTTCTCCTGATGGGGAATTAGGCTGTTTTCAGTTTCTTGCTATTGTGAACTGTGCTGCAGTGAACATAGAGATCACATGTCTGTTCGTGATCTATCTCTTATTTCTTTGGGTATATGCTGGGTTATATGGCATTTTTATTGCCAGCTGTTTTCAGAATTGCCATATCACCTTCCACAGTGGTTGTCTGTATTTCCAAGCCCACCAGCATTGTATAAGAGTTACAATCTCCCCTCCAGTATTTGTTGTTCTCTGTTTTTTTAATTGGGCTATGGTTATGGGTGTTAGATGGTATCTCATTGTTGTTTTGACTTGCATTTCCCAGATGGCTAATAAACAAGATAATTTCCTCCTGTTTTTGTTAGCTATTAGGGTGTCATACTTTGTAAATTGTCTATTCTGGTCCATTGCCCATCTTCTAAGAGGATTATTTGGCTTTTTGTTGCTATTGTTGTTGTAGGGTTTTAGTAATTTGTTCATTGTGTCAGAGCTAAATATCTATTCCCAATCTGAGATCTCCCGTTTTACTCTTTTGATGAAATCTTTTGATGTACATAAGTTTTATTTTTAATAGGTGCCATTTACCTATTTTGTCTTCCATTCACTGTGCTTCCTTTATTATATCTGGTAGCCCGTGTATGCTGTGCACTAGAGCCCTTATATTTCTCCCAATTTTCTCGTTGATGATCCTGATAGCTTTGAGTTTTACCTTTAGGTCTCTGATTCATATTGAAATTGTTTTCATACATGGGGTGATGTATGGATCTTTTTTCATTCTTCCATAGATGGATATTCTAATATTCCAGGATCGCTTATTGAAGAGGGCCTACCCTTCCCATTTAATGTTTATTGGCCTTTGTCCAAAATCAGTTGTCTGTAGGCAGATGCTTCCGTTTTTGAGTTTTCTGTCCTGTTCCATTTGTCTATATATCTATCATTATACCAGTACTCTGCTGTTTACACAACCGTGGATGTGTGGTAGGTTTTGATGTCAGGTAGTACAAGAGCACCTACTTTGTTCTTTTTTTTTTTTTTTCAATCCTTTGCTTATTCTTGGCTTCGTCCCTCTCCATATGAAGTTTAAAATGAGTTTTTCCATTTCTTTAAAGAATGATGTTGAGATATGAATCAGAAGTGGATTGAATTTGTAGATTGCTTTGGGTAGTATCTACATTTTCACAATATTGGTTTTCCTATCTATGAACACAGGCTATTCTTCCATTTGTGTAGGTCCCTTTTGGTTTCTTGTAATAATGTTCTGTCTTTTTCTTTGGACAGGTCATTTCTTTCTTTGGTTTGGTTTATTCCTAGATATTTCAATTTTTATGTGGCTTTTATGAATGGTCTTTATGATAGGTAGGTTTATTGTGCCAACCTGGCCAACAGGAACATGTGGGATTAATAAGGTCGCTGTTTGATTGGAGGACAAAGAGATAAATGGCTCAGCAAGGCCGCCCCTTTTATCTCCTGCTCTGGTGATCTGACCAACATGCAGTTTCTTTAGCTAGTTATCTGCCTTAACTTGTGAGATACACTACCTGTGGGTAGCCAACCCCTGGATCATGTCGCTAGAGCTTGAGGTTCCTTCAAAACCTGCTGAGCCGCACTGCTGGATCCTGTCGTCTTGCATTGCTTGAGTCTGATATCCCATCCGGGTCTGCTTCACTAAGCTCCAGAGCTGCTGACTGTTGGTGACCTGCCCTACTATTTATTGCCTGTGGCTGGACTGCCTGTGTTGCTTAGGGAAGAATCAGCTGTTTGCTTCTTTGACCTTATACCCAACAGTGAGTTGAAGGACTTCCAGTATGTTAACTGCTCCAGGGAAGTGAGTTGAACTGAGCCTTCTATACTGCTGTGTGGACTAATTAGCTGTTATATTCCTTCATGCTGTATATATATTCATCATAAGTGTCCTGTTTGTTTCTCTAGAGACCTCTGTCTAACACAATATTGTTTTCTTGATATCTCTTTCGGAACTCTCATCACTAGTATATAGGAATCCTATTGATTTCTGTTTGCTAATCTTGTATCCTGATACTCTACTAAACTCCTCAATTGTTTCCAATAATCCTATTGTGAAGAACTTGGGGTCTTCTATATATATAAAAACATAATCTGCAAATAGTGAGTTTCACTTCTTCCTTGCCCAATTGTACCCCATTCATTTCTTGTTGTTGTCTTTATGCATCTTGCTAGGGTTTCCTGAAAAATGCTGAATGAGAATGGGATAAGGGACATCCTTGTTGGGTTCCTGTATTCAGTGGAAAAGTCTTCAGCTTGTCCCTATTGAGTGTATTATAGGCTTATATATGTAGCCTTTATTATGTTGAGGAATTTCCCTTCTATTTTTATCTTATTGATTGCTTTTCTTAGGAATGGGTTTGGGATATTGTCAAGTGCTGTATTCTGCATCAACTGATATGCCCATATAGTTCTTATCCTTGATCTTGTTTATGTGATAGATTATAAACATTGTTTTTCTAATGTTCAACTATCCTTGCATCATTGGTATCGATGTAATTTGCTCATGATGTATTATTTTTGGATATGCTGTTGGATTCTATTGTCTAGGATTTGGTTGAGAATTCTTGAATCTGTGTTCATGGTTTCATCTGTTTGTAGTTTTCTTTCTTTGTGGGGTTATTGTCTGGTTTGAGTATGAGGGTTATGCTAGCTTTGTAGAATGAGTTTGGGAGTTTGCTGTCCCTTTTTATATTCAGGAATACTTTGTGTAGAATTGGTGTCAGCTCTCCTCTCAATACTTGGTAGATTTCTCCTATAAAGCCATCTGATCCAGGGTTTGTTGTTGTTGTTGTTGGGAATTTCTTGATGGCCTTGTCTGCTTTCTTTTGCTATGGTTCTGTTCAAGTTCTTATTGTACATATGCGTTGATTTTGGTAGTTGTCCATGTCATCTAGATTATTGAATTTGTTAGAAAACAGTTGTGTTAGACAGGTTTCTCTAGAAAAAACAAAAAACAGGACACTTATGATTAGATAGATAGGTAGATACAGCACGAAGTAATACAAAAGCTAATTAGTCTACACCTCAGTACAGAGGGCTCAGTTCAACTCACTTCCATGGAACAGTTCATATATTGCAAGTCCTTCAACTGATGAGAGCTGCTGGGTCCAAGGGCAAGGAACCAGACAGCTGAGTCTTTCATAGAGCAATGCAGGCAGTCGGGCCACAGGCGGCAAACAGCAGGGCGGGTGACCAATAGTCAGCAAGATCCAACAGTCCCAAGCTCCAGCGATGCATACACTAGCAGTGTGGTGAAGCAGGTCACGAAGGAACCTCAAGCTCTAGTGACATGATCAAATGTTGGCAGTCCCACAGGTTGTATAGCTCACTAGTTGAGGCAGAGAACTAGCAGCCGCATGCTGGTCTGATCACCAGAGAGCAAGAGAGAGAGAAACGGGGCTCACCAAGTCATTCATCTCTTTGCCTTCTAACATGTTCCTGTTGGCCAGGGTGGCACAATAAACCTATCTATCACAATAGTCTTTTGCAATACAGTGAACCCTCGCCACTTCGCGCTTCGACTTCTGGGGCTTCACTCTATCGCGGTTTTTGCATAACAGCACCCACTGCCTACACCCGCTCCTTCAGAGGAAAAAGACGGAGACCCACCTGTAGAGTACATCCCTTAAGTAATTTCATAGGCTATTGATTACAGTATTTGTAAGAACTATGTATAATAATACTGTATGTGAAATATGTAATACTGTAAACTAGATGCCATAAATAATATAATAAATAATAAATGATAATTGTAACGTCCAAAATGTTTTACTGTATTTTCCCTTTTTCGTTTAATAAATTGGGTAATACGAGTGTAATGGTGACTGAAGGGTGTTTTTTCATGTCCTCTATGCTCTACGAAAATATTTGATTTACAAATAAGGAATCATACTTCGCGGAATTTCATTTATCACGGTAGGGTCTAGAACCGATTAACCGTGATAAACGAGGGTTCACTGTAATGTAATATTATTGTTTTTCTTTCATTTGGATCTGTTGTGATGCCACTTGTTCCAACTCTAATTCAAGATATTTTCCCCTGCTCTTTCTTTTTTGCTGTTAAATTTGATAGCATTTTGTCAATTTTGTTGACCCTTTCAGTGAAACAACTTCTTGCTTTTTAATTTTTTCCATCACTTGTGTTTTGCAGCTCATTTATTTCTGCTGTAATTTTTATAATATCTTTTCTTCTGTTGTTGGAGGGTTTAGACTGTTATTCCTGTGCTAATTGTTGGAGGTGTTATGTTAAAGTGTTGAAAATTATTTTCTCCCCCTTTTTATTTGTGTGTTAACTGCTACAAACTGTCCTCTAATAAATGCTTTTGCTGTGTACCACAGGTTTTGGTATGCTGTGAACTACCTCCTAATTTCATCTATTATTTAGGCAAATACCCAGGGTTTTTTTTGAGTAGTGTGTGCTGTTGAATCTTCAAGGTATGTCTCATTTTTAAATGGTTTCTATTGTTGATTTCCAGTTTTATTGCACTGTGTTCCGAGAAGATGGTTTGAATGATCTCCACGTGTTTTAATTTGTTAACACTTGCTTTATGGCCTAGCATGTGGTCTATTTTAGAATATGAGCCGTGTGCGTTGGAGAACGTGTATTTCTTTGGGTGGGGGGTGTTGGTTGGAGAACTCTAAATATATGAGGTCGAGTTGTTTGTGTTGCTCAGTACTACTCTTTCTTTATTGATTTTCATTTCTGTTGATCTATCTTCCCTTGAGAGAGATGTATTGAAGTCACCTCCTATTATTGTCCATCTGGTGACTTCTCTTTAAGAAATTGTTTGATGTATTTTGAGGGTCTTTAATTTGATGCATATGTTTAGTATGGTTATGTGCTCTTTGCCTATTGATCCTTTGATTAGTATGTCATACCCATTCTTGTTTCTCATTTTTTCTTTATTTTGAAGTCTTTTTTGTCAGACATTAACATTACCACACCTGCTTTTTGTGGATTGCTTTTAGCTTGTTAAATTTTTCATCCTTTGACTCTCAGTCCGTTTTTGTGTGCGAGTTTGAGGTGTGTCTTTTGAAGGAAGCATATTGAAGGACCTTGATTCCAAATACAATCTGCTACTCTTTGTCTTTTGATTGGTGCATTTAGTCCATTGACACTCAGTTTTATTCGTTCTAAACATAGATTAGTTGCTTTCATCACATTTATTTGTGTTTGATATTTTCCTGCTTCTTTTTTGTGGGTATACGGTGACGGGAATTTATTCAGGTCTTTGTTTCCACACTATAGCTGTATTGTTTTAGGTGCTGTTTTCAATGTGTTGACTGCTAGATGGTGTTACACCCTATGGTGATCTCATGTTTGAGTGCTGGATTTGTTAGTTTTCTGATTATAACATCTGAATATTTTGTTGTTGTTGTGCTGTTTTTATTTTTGTTGTTGTTTCTATTACTAATTTTAAAATATTTCCTTGTCTAAGACTACTTTTATTTCTCCTTCATATTTGATCAATAATTTTGCTGGATATAGAGTCCTCGGTTGGTAATTTTTTCCTTTCATATTTTGGAATATGTTGCCTCATGTTTGTGTTTCTTGTTTGATTTATATGGAGAGGTCTTATTCTTATCTTTTTACCTTTGTAGATCACTTTTTTTCTTTCTCTAGCTGCTCTCAGGATTTGCTCCTTTTCCTTGAAGTTGGATAATTTTAATACTATATGTTTTGTTTTGTTTTTTTGTGGAGGAAGAGTAGAACGGAGAGGGTGGCATTAATCTATTTGGTGTTCTCTTTGCTTCCTGTTTGGCTATCATCTTCTTCTTTGTGATATTGTGCAAATTTTCTTTGATGAATTCCCTTACTATTTTATCTGTAGACTTGTTTGTTTCTTCCTGTTCTGGTATTCCAATAAGTCATATATTATTTCTCCTAATGGTATCCCACATCATCCTCAGGCTTCCTTCAGATTCTTTTGCTTTTTTGTTTGATTGTTTCTCTCATTGGCTGAAGTATGCATGGTTTTCTTTGAGTTCCTGGGTTCATTTTTCATTTACTTCCATTCTATTGCTCAGTTCTAGTACCTTGTTTTTATTTCTTCTATCTCATTGTTTAGCTTCTGTCTTCCTTTTGTTTGAAATTCTTACTATCTCGATTTATTCCCTTATTTTCAAGATTGATCCCCAGATGTTTTCCTGTCCTTAAACATTATTCTCCTATATTGTTTCTGACAGTTAAAGGGTTTCTCTCTGTGTGTATTCCATTGGGTTTGGCTAATCTTCAATTGTTGACTGGTTTCTCTTGATTTTTTTTTTTTGTGGTTACTGCTGTTGGCTGTTGATTATGTGGCATCATTGTCCAACTGTAGATGTTGTCAGTTTAGGTGATGGTATTAATCATAGGTAGTCTTGTTAAATACTGTGATTTTCCATAAAATGGAAAAGGGGAATTTAAGAGGTGTCCGAATACTTGTTAGATTTGTGCAAGTGTGTCTCACTGAATAAAGGGGAACAGGGACTTGAGGTAATGGTGGTTGGTGTAGGTAGGTTATATATTTAGTAATGTACTGTAGTCATTTATTGATCCACCATATAAGGAGAGTGCAGCTAATCAATGTTATTGTATTTATAGCAGAGGCCCCTTATTATGGTGGCACACCATTTCCCTGTTCTTATGGAGGGAATATCCCACCACTATAGATAGCAGAGTGCTATTGGGATTCTGCAATCCACCATGCTACCTGCCCTCAGGTGCAAATGGACTATAATAATGACGGCCGACATTGAAGGGGGATTTCTAATCAGGTGGAGGTCATGAGTATGTAAGTCAGTCCCAGCTGTGGGAGGGGGAGTTTCAGAGAGTCACTGTAATAGTGAGTTCTGAGTTTTCCAGCAGAAGAATAGATTTATGTTCTTGTTTGTTTGTTTTTCAAAAGGAAAAAACTATTTTTGGAGCACCCCAAGTTCAGGCTGTGTGCCTGGTTTACTAAGTCGGATCCCTACCTGTTAGATTCTGGGTGAGATTGACTGACTTAGCTGGCAGATTTTGTCTGGTGGCCATCGGACTGATTGATTTCTGCTGGTTAATCTTGTGTCCTGCTACTTAACAAACCCCTCAATTGTTTCCAACAGGTTTTTATGCAGTTCTTGGTGCTTTCTGGGTTTCCTGGTGGCACAGTGGTTACATATGGGCTACTAACTTCAAGGCCAGCAGTTGAAAATCACCAGCAACTCCATGGAGAAAGATGGGGCTTTTGACTCTCATAAAGAGTTGCAGCCTCAGCAACTCATTGAGGCATTTCTACCTAGTCTTAAAAGTACACTATGTGTTGGCATCAACTTAGTAACAGTGGCTTTGAGGTTCTTTATATAAAATCATATTGTCTGCAAATAGTGAGTTTCATTTCTTCTTTCATATTTATATACCTTTGATTTCTTTCTGTTGGGTAATGCTTCTGGCTAATATTTCCAGCATCATGTTGAGTAACAGTGGTAATAGAAGACATACTTGTGTATTTCCCATTGTCTGTTTTTTCCCATTGATCATTATATTGGCAGTTTGATTTTTGTATATGATCTCAATTATGGTGAGAAAATTCCTTTGATTCATATTTTATCAAAAATAGGTCTCCAATATTGTCATGTTTTTTTTCCTGCAACTATTGATAAGATCATGTTTTTCTTATTCTTTTTTATGTTCATGTAGTGTGGTAATTACAAAATCTCCTGTCAATTTGCAGAGGGGTAGAGTCTAGCAGCTAGATTCTAGCCTATCAATCAGGTCGCAGCTTGATGACCTCATTTGGAGGTGTCAGGGAGAGAAATAGCTCATTGGAGGGCAGACACACTCTCTGTTTCATCTTCGTGCTGACAAGCCAGATGTACTACACTGAAGGAGCCATAGCCCTGGGGCTGAAGGAGCCACGTGGAGATCCACACCAGCATTGAGATGCTTCCATCACCACAGAATCCACAAGACTTTCCACCCACTGGCATGCGATCTTTCTTCCTGCATTTGACATCTTTGCATGTGGTGCCTGAGTCTGAAGAAACATTTATAGATTCATAACGGCTAATATCGTATTTATTGACTTAACCTGGACTGGCCTGGGATGTCTTCTTAATGTATAATTGCTCTTTGATATAAAGTTTTCTCTTACACACATTTGAGTGTCTATGAATTTGTTTCTCTAGTCAACCGAGACTAGCACAATAATGGATTCCTTTTTTTTTTCTCAAATGTTGAATCTTTCATGCATCCCTGGTATGAATTCCACTCTGCCATGATAAATTGTCCAGAATTTTGTTGAGAAATTTTACATCTGTGCTCATGAGGGATATTGATCTGTGGTTTCCTGTCTCTGTGGGGTCTTTTTCTGGTTTAAGGAATAGTTATGCTGGCTTCATAGAATGTGTTTGAAAATGTGCTGTCCATTTCTATATCTTGGAATATTCTGAGTAGAATTGGTGACAGCTCTTCCATGAACAATTAGTAGAATTCTCCTGTGGAGACATCTGGGTGGAAATCTCTTAATGATTTTCTCTATTTCTCCTTTTGTTATAAGCTTGCTCAGGTGTCCTACATCTATCTACATTAATTTGGGTGGATGATGTATTTCTACATATTTTTCCATTTCTTCTATATTATCAAACTTATTGGAATACAAATTTTCATTGTAATGTCTTGTTATACATTTTATTTCATTTGGATCTGTTTTGTTGTTACCCTTTTCATCTCTAATTCCAAATATTTGTACCTTCTATTTCTTGTCCTTTGTTAAATTTACAAGTGGTTTGTAAATTTTGTTAATCCTTTAAACAAAACCCAGCATTTTGTCTTGTTGATTTTTTCCATTGTATTTGTATCTTACACTTTATTCATTTTTGCTCTAATCCCTATGCTTTCTTTTCTTCTGTTGTTGAAGGGTTCATGTTGTTACTCTAGTTCTAGTTTTTGTAGGTATTGGGTTAAGGTGCTAATTTTGGATTTCTCCTCTTTTTTTCATGTGTGAATTGGTTGCTATAAATTTCGCTCTGATAATTGCTTTTGTTATATTCCAAAAGTATTGGTATGAGGCATTATCATTCTAATTGTTTCAAGGAATTTGTTAATTTTATCCTGTATTTAATCTTTTTAATGTATCCAGTAATTTTTTAAGTAGTATGTTGTTCAATCTCCATGTGTTTCTCTTTATGTTCTTTTTATTGTGAATTTACAGTTTTATACTGTTGTTATCTGAGAAAATGAATCATAGGATCTGAGTGTTTTGGATTTTGTTGAGGCTTGCTTTGTGACCTAATATGCACTGGAGAAAAACGTATGTTTTGTTGTTGGATGGAGTTATCTCTATATGTCTAGATTTAGCTGGTTGGCTGTGATTTTGGAATATTTATGCATATCCAACTATTTTCTCGAAAGAGTAAAATGAGAGCCCACAGACTTCAGAAAAAAATCTTTAGCAATGACACAACTTATTACTAAACTTTATAGAACTCTGAAACGTATTAATCAGAAAATTACAATCCAATTAAAAGGTGGGAAAATGGCATAAATAGACAGTTCACAATGGATAATAGTCAAATAACAAACAACCACATGAAGAAAGGCTCATGATCACTAGCTGCCCGGGAGATGCAAACTTAAACAATGATGAAATATTACCTTACATCCACACTCGCACCCCCAACTCAGGTGAGAGAGAGAGAGAGAGAGAGAGCGAGAATACAACAAATGCTGGAGAAAGTAGGGAGACATTGGAAATCATATACATTTCTGTCAAACTTGTAAAAATGTACACGCATTTTGGAAAATTATATGGGGCTACTGGTAGCAACTGGGATTAGAAATATCATATGGCCTAGAACTATTTTGGGAGCTTATACCCCAAAGAAATTAGAGACAACATGAATATATGTGTGTTCACTGATGTTCCTTACAGATAATAGCAAGAAGCTAGAATCAGACCACATGCCCATCCGTAGAAGAATGGATAAAGAAACTCTTGTATGTACACACCATGGAATACTATGCATCCCTAGAAGAGAGGGATGAAACATCTCATGATATGGATAGACATGGACATTACACTAAGTGAAGTTAATCAATCACAAAAAGACATGTATTGTAGGAGTCCACTACTATAAGGGTAAACACCAGGATGAAGGCACCCTTCTGCTCTCAGTTCATGTAATCGAATCCAGTCTCCCAAGCAACGAGGTAGAGAAGCTGCCCAGTGCCAATGAAACATATATGACACCCTTCAGGTGTCATATTAAACCTTTAGGTTTACATGTTAAAACCACTTTGACAGAGACCTCACCTCAGTTTAAGTTAGTTTCTCAATATGGGCAGTGGGTTCAAGAAGATCAATCAGTTGCTACCATACAATACTGTGCTAAAATCACCCCAAATTAACAGCCACTTCTATAAGAGTAATAAGCAAAACTATATCAAAATTTAAGAAAAGATTGAGTTAAGAGGGCATGCATGTCTTGAAGAAGGAGATTTCATTTCTGGTGGTGAGTTAACTGGGTGGAGCAATTGCCCATTGCAGGGAGAGGGAGGGGACACTTAGCAAGATTTATATGGATGGCAAAGGGAGAAAGTGCCCTGGACTATGTTCTTAATTGGACACTGTTGACCTAGTTTCTATCCTGCCTTTGGTGACCGGACCATGTGATATAGATTAATGGGACTTTAGTCTCTGTCCTATCTAGGTACACAACATACTTCATAGGCCACATCAAAAGGATTTGATTTGGAAACTCCACTAACTGAACTGTGCTTTATGTCAAATTCACCTGTAGAGGTTTAAGGAATTGACATACTCACTTGAATTTAAGGCAGCAACACCCGAGTGTGAGAAGTAGATGAGTGCTATCCCAATGTTATGGAATTGGTGGGCCTTGAGCTTTGGTTCAGATCTTGTGCTTTGGGGGTGTCCAGTGGATAGTGGTGAGGGGACTCCCATATTTCACTATTTTAGTGCATCCCTTGCTCTCTTATGACATTTATTAGTTTGGTGTGCATGTTTCTGCCATTGTGAATCAGTGTCATTTAATGTTTTGCCCTATCACCAATCCTCATTTTTTGTGTAATAGTGACCAGTCACTTAAAAGTTTATTTTGTACAAGTAAAACAAATCATGTATTGCAGTCTGAAGCCACCCTATACTTGTATAATGTCCTTTTCTCAAAAGTGTTTTAAATTCTAACATTGGCTGAATTAATGTCACTTATGCCCCATGGGGATGATTTATTCTGTTTTCTATCATAAAATAATAATAATATATCTAAAGTGAATCAGACACACACACACACATATATACATGGATTTGGGGCTCGCATTCCTAATCTAAGGACCATTAGTTCTTATGATGTAGCCCCATTCAATGCTTGCCTTCATGAAGAAATCACTGAAGATATGGGTGCTGTAGAAAATTTACTGAATAAACCAGATAGTACTTCACTGGCAGAAATAATAGCATCTCTGGTCTTAACAGCTTGTCTTCAAACAAGAAGCCATCTAAATGAGGCCTCAACTAACTCCACATGGAAGAAGAACACCAGCCTGTGTGATCCAAAAATTGTAAATAGTTAAATCCAAATCCAAAGGAAGGAATCGTATCACAGTGTAAATTGTTTGCAGAGTTTAAGTAGTATCACAGTTTAATCGTTACACCCAGTTTATAGAGGACTGTGGATGACAGTTGAACCCTAAAATGCATTTTCAGGGTCCCCACATGGTTTAAGCCTCCAGTGAATCTCCTTTGAACATAGTCCAGGATTTTGAATAGCCTTGATATCAGAAAGATAGTATTATAAATAGAGTATGGTAAATTTAGTTAGGTTAAAATGTAGTACCTTATTTTATCTCCCTTTTGATCCATTTTCAAGTTGTTTCGGTTTTTAATATTTTTGTTTTTCTTTTTTATTGTGCTTTTCCTGATTTTTCTCTAGTCGTTGTTTTGTTTGCTTCCTGTTTGTATTTAGTATTATTTTCTACATATGGAATCCATGATAGGTAAATCTATAGAGATAATAACTGTATTAATAATTACTAGGGGCCTGACAATTAATAATGACTAGGGAGGATGGTTTAAAATGGGGAACTAACAACAGTATGAGAAGAAAATGTTTTGGAATTGATTGTTGTGATGATTGCACAATTCTTCTTAATATGGATGAACAATTAAATTGTATATGTAAATCATATACCAATAAAACTATTTTTTATAAAAGGAAGTTCTATGTGACCATTTTTGTCTAAGGTAATTAGACCAAATTCTATTTTATATAATATTGTAAATAAAGTATTGCATATGCCAAATGGAACAGATTTCTTTAGTAAAGTAACGCAAAGCCAGGACTCTATCATTCTTCTTTAATCTATTGGTGTGAATTACAGACTTCCCCAGTGGTGGTTTACATATCAATAGGTGATGAGATTGAAGGGAAGTTGCACTGAACTTGAGTCTAGGTGTAGTTGAAGCTTAGTCTCAGATTCCTGGAACTTGAACAGTTAATTTTTTCTCTCTCGGCCCCTGTAAAAAGTGTGATTTGGAGGTGACATCTAATCTCCACCAGCTACACAAAGGGTGAGGAGTAGAATCACAATCTTCAGCATTCACTGTCCAAGGCCAATTCCTATAAAGCTGCTCGTCAAACATGTTTCTACCCTCCCATCATTTTTATCATCCCTCTAATATCACTCTCTACTTCTCAGTTCAGTTGGATAATTTATTGAAATAACCATATAGAATTCACAGATTATTGGGTTTGTTAAGGTAGTCAACAGAATACAGTAGTAGAATATAGTAGTATAGTAGTTTATCAGAATAATTTGTATAGGACAGCCTCTTTGCACAATGTTGACAAGCGGGTGTCTCCCGGGCCTTTGGTCTCTCACCCAAATAGCCCCTTAGTCTCTGCCCTGCTCAGGCAATGTTACAAAGTGTTTTCAGGGCTGTCAATACACAACCAGAACACAGGAGGAGCATCATAAAGATAAGTAGGCACAGACCCATGGGGTTTTGAGGGGTTTGGGGCTTTTGGCTTACCTCAGTGGAAGCCGGCTGGGGCCTGACCTTGGCCCAGCTACTGTCGCTGCCAGAGCGCGGAAAGCCGGCCGGGGCTTGACCTTGGCCCAGCCACTGTTGCTGCCGGAGCCGGGACCATTTGGAGCCCGTAGGGGGGTTTGGTTCCAACACAGCCACAGTT
>NW_022111323.1:1834718-1843868 GCF_000313985.2 Echinops telfairi | reverse complement strand
GAGAAATGATGTACAAATACGCTTTACACAATTGATGTGTGTATGGATTGGGATAACAGTTGTATGAGCCCCTAATAAAATGTTAAAAAACAAACAAACAAAAAAAAACTTCATAAAAGGGAACTATGAATCAGAAAAAATAAATAAATAAATAAATACTCAAAGTACACCACTCCACAATATGCCCCAGGCTGCAGGCACTCAGTTATAGCTCTGTGGGTCAGCAAACCTAACTCTTCAAATTAAGTAGCTGGAAACACCCCACTGGTCAAGCAAGCGTCCTGCCGAAAGACATTAATCTTTACTTACTTACTGGGAAGTCCACTGTTCTGTCTCAGGCTATGGTTCTTGGTTGTGATACTGCCATTCCTTTGTCACTTTTCTAGTGTCATATCTGTATTCTGGATTAGGACGGTTTGGGTTAATTACATAATCTGTTGTAAATTTGAGAGTCTTAAGAGTGAATGGGGTGGAATTTAGCCTGTCAATCAGGTCACAGCTTGATGACCTCATTTGGAGGTGCTAAGGAGATAACATGTCCCTATGAGACATGTTTGCTGACAAGACACAAGGAGCTATGCTAGAGCTCTAGAGCCAGAGTAGCCATGTGGAGACCCCTATCAGCATTGAAATTCTTACATCACCACTGGATCCACAAGACTTTCCACCCACTGGCCTGCGATTTTCCTGTATTTTTCATCATTGCATGTGCTTCATGAATCTGAGAGGACTTTATAGATTGGTATCAGACATATGGGCTAATATCAGACTTTCGGACTTGATCTGGACTGGGCTGGGATATTTTCTCAATATTCATTTGCTCTTGTGTATAAACCTCTTTCTTATACACATATGAGTGTATATGAATTTGTTTCTCTGGTGTACTCAGAGTAACACATGACTCAAAGCACAGGGATTTCAGGGCCCAGTGGACACACTCCACTTCAACCTCTTCCACCCACCACCCCTTCTGAAATGAATCATTTTATACCCAGCAGAATGACAATCACACTTAGCTCTGTTAAAAATAACTCACATTTGAATCATATAATTCTATTAATATCTTCTCCAAACTTCTTATCCATATCCACCAGGAAAAAGTCATTTGGTGGGAGTAACAAAGACTATGGCTAGAAGAGCCATATAAAAGCATTCACTACATGGCTGTCCCAGAGTCCTTGTTCAATACACTGAAGGGATAGAACCCAAAAACCATTCCGGCTTTATGTTTGGTAGGTTTATGTACTAAATCAGTTTACAGAACTCTGTGAAAGCTAACTAGTGAAAAAATATTATCAGGAATTTAAATTATGAAATCCTTGCCTCTCTGTGATAAGTCTAGCAAAAAAGAAAGTGAAGACGAGAAATAGGCACATATTTCTTGCTTTGTGGAAGGTCTTTAATATGCATGGTTTCTCAATGCTTATTTTAATGTCTGTTTGTCTTTTGATAGTCTGCCTGCCTTATTTTGCTGGCTCCTAAATGGCAAGGGTGGTCAATGTAGACAAAGGATACCAGGAATAGCAGTTTAAATCATTTTTGCTTCATCAGGTACATTGTTTTGATTGGATCTTTTTGGAAGATGCCCTAATGAGACTGAGAGTGTATTATTTGGAGAACTTATCTGCAGCCATCCACTAGCATCATAGACATGTTTAAACACATTTTTCTTAGAATAAGCCCAAATACATATGAACTAGGGCACTAGTAAAAACCTTTTTGATTTGCATTTGTGTGTGCATGTGAAAATAGCCATTTCAACATTTTGTGTGTATAATACAATAATATTAATTACATTAATAATGTTTGCAATTATCTTCACTATATGTTTCTAAAGATCTACATCACATGTAACTCCTCATATTTACTTGTCCCCTCTCCCAGCTGACTTTCACTAGTCAGGGCCTTCCCTTCATAATATTTAGAGAGGGAAAGGAAAATTCATAATCATAGATTGGGATATGGATCTGTGAGGTACAGTGCTGGGGGCTTTCACATTTGTAATTTTGTTGCATGTTCACCACAGTCTTATGAAGTTATAATTCTTCGTGAAGTTTGATATACAAGTATGAAGAAATGAAAGTACAGAAAAGATCCATTGTTGTTGTGAGATATCATTGAACCAGTTCCGACCCAAAGTTACCCTATGCACTTCAGAACAAAACACTTCTAGTCCTGTGACATCCTCACAATTGTTCCCATACCTGAGTCCATTGACGAAGCCAATGTGTCAGCCATCTCCCTGAAGTCATTCCTCTTTTTCATTGCCACTATACTTTACTAAACATGATATCCTTCTCCAGGGACTAATCTCTCATGGCAACATGTCCAAAATATAGAAGTCTAAATTTTGCCATCTTTGCCTCTAAGGAATACTCTGGCCATATTTTTCCCAAGACAAAACAGTTCGTCCATGGTATTTTCAATATTCTTCTCCAGCACTACACTTCGATTGCATCCATACCTCTTTGGTGTTCTTTATTCAATGCCCAACTTTCACATGCATATGAGGCAATTGAAAACACCAAGGCAGGGGCCAGGATGACCTTAGACATCAAAGTAACATCCTTGTTTTTCAATAATTTAAAGAGATTTTGTGCAGTATATTTACCTAATGCAATTTGTTTTTTAAGCTCTTGACTGCTGCTTCCATGAGCATAGATTGTGGATACAAGCAAGATAAAATCCTTGGCAACTTCAATATTGTTTCCATTTATCATGATGTTACCTATTGCTTTAGTTGTGAGGACTTTGATCTTATTACTTTGAATTGTAACCCATAATGAAGGATGCAATCCATGTCCTTCATCAGCAAGTACATCAAGTCCTTCTCACTTTCAGCAAACAAGGTTTTGTCATCTGCATCTTACAGGTTGTGAATAAGCCTCCCTTCAATCTTGATGCCACATTCTTCTTCATATAAGAAAATGCATATACTTAGCTAAAACACAGCTTTCTGACTCCTGCTTTTCTTAAGAGTTTGGATTACATAAAGAAACTGAAATACCTGGGGATGTAGTACCAAAGCTAATACACAAAAGCCTTAACCTACATACCAAAGCAGGTCTATTTAATTCTAAAAATACTTATGAAGTGTCTATTAAGCCGCAATCCTTTGCCAGCAGTATTAGAAAGTAGTGGTTTAAGAACAAGGATTCTACAACCTGGTTCCACAAATTTCATGGACAAGATTCTTAACTTCAACTGTGCATCAGTTGTTCTTATATGGAACATATGGAGAAAAAGTAGTACTTATTTCATAAGGTGATTGTGTGAGAATTAAAATAGTGAATATGTGTAAGGTGTTACTGAAATATGCCTGATGCTTAGTACTATACAGTTCCTTTATTTTATGATGACGACAAATTCAAAGGGCATAGAGAGGAATCAAAGAGAGACACTGTTCTCTAGTGCTCAATTAGCATATAAGCAAGGGGGTCCAACAAAAAAGACAAATTTTTTTTCCATGCTATGCATTTAATTTTTTTTACAAAACAACCTTATCACCTTCAAAATACTTTCCATTGCACTTAATACATTTGTCAAATCTGTGACACCATTCTTGGAAACATTTTTCAAACTCATCTATTTGGATGGTTCCCTTGTTTTTTCTTTTACCTCTTGTACATCGCCAAATTGCTGTTCTTTTATGTCCCTTTTCATTCACGGAAACAAAAAGAAGTCACATGGAGCGAGATCAGGTGAGTAAGGTGAGTGGGATAAAAGAGCCAGGCTTTTTGCCAAAAAAAAAACCCAAAACCCGTGCACTGAGATGGCTGCGTGAGCAGGTGCATTGTCGTGGTTTCAAAACCAGTCCCCTGTCTGCCACAAATCAGGCTTTTTGGTCACACACTGGTACGCTATCTTTTTTTTTTCTTGCTAAATTCTTTTTTTTTAATTTAATCATTTTATTGGGCTCATACAATTCATCACAATACATAGATCAATTGTGTAAAGCACACCTATACATTTGTTGCCCTCATCATTCTCAAAATTCGCTTTCCTCTTGGGTTCCCGGAATCAGCTCATTTTCCTTTTTTCCCCTCCTCCTCCCTTCCCACTCCCCCCTCCCCTATGAACCCTTAATAATTTATAAATTATTATTATATCTTATATTACACTGCCCGGCGTCTCCCTTCACCCATCCCTCTGCTGCCCATCCCGCAGAGAGGAGGTTATATGTAGATCCCTGTGATCAATTCCCCCTTTCTACGCCCCACTTCCCTCCTGGTATCGCCATTTTCTCCCCTGGTCCTGAGGGGTTCATCGATCCTAGATTCCCTGCGTTTCCAATTTCCATCTGTACCACTGTGCATCCTCTGGTCTAACCAGGTTTGCAAGGCAGAATTGGGGCCCTGGTAGTTGGGGGGAGGAAGCGTTTAAGAACTAGAGGAAGGTTGTGGGTTTCATTATTGCTACTGAACCCTAAATGACTCTTCTCCTCCCCACTACCCCTCTGCAAGGTATGTCCAGTTGTCTAGAGATGGATATTGGGTCCCCATCACGCACCACCCTCATTGACGATGATATGATTTTTCCCCTCGCCTTTGGTGTTTGAAGCCTGGTCCCTTCGGCCCTTCATGATCACACATGTTGGTATGCTGCTTCCATGTGGGCTTTGTTGCTTCTGGGCTAGATGGCCGCTTGTTTACTTTCAAACCTTTAAGTCCCCAGACACTATAGGTCTCGATAGCCGGGCACCATCAGCCTTCTTCACCTCACTTACTTATGCACATATTCGTCTTCAGCGTTTATGTGGGGAAGGTGGTCACACAATGATGTTTTTTGTTCTTTGGTGTATGCTATCTTTTGAGAACCTCTAAATAGCTTGACTAACAGTCTTCCCTGGTAGAACAAACTCCACATGAACTACAAGTCAACAATTTTGTCCATTTGGGAAGTTGACATACGTCCAGAACTGAGGTTTGCCTTCAATTGGCATTTCACCTTTTTTGAAACAAGAAAACCACTCGTACACTTGAGTTTTTTTTCCCATAACCCTGTCTTATAAGCTTTGCTCAACATCACAACAGTTTCTGTGGCATTTTTCCATAGCAGGAAACAAAAGTTCACAGTGGAACACTGTTTTCTTAAATTCGCCATCACATAAAAGGAGGTTTGAGCAAAACTGTGTTTTTAAAAAAATTCACTGTGACCAAAGAGAAACTTCCCAGGCAACTTCCTTGGGTGCACTAACCCAGAGCAGGTTACTTGATGCTCGCCTAATGGGAAAAAAATGCTTACTATGGGAGCTATAGAGATAAAAGCTTGAGTTCTGCCTAGGTCCAAGGAAGAAGTAGAAATGTTTGACAGAATAGCTATATTTGAGCTGAGTCTTAAAGGAGTACACAGGATTTTAACAGGGGATAAGGTCACTCTAGGAGGTCAAGAGGTATCATGATGGAGTGCTAAGTATAACGTAGGAAGAAGTGAAAATGGAGACTGGGTGTCCAGACAATGAAAATACTATTGTTCATCAAGTCAAGACCAGGGAAGGGTAATGTCTACATTTCTGAGGGGGCACTGATATGATGGGTGAATGGGGAGGGGAAACTTCACATCAGGAAAGGATGCTAAACAATGCTTGTAGGGAACCTAGGGGGCAATAGATAAGATGTTTCTTGGTAGACACTATGAATGTGTTTCTATTCAACCATTGGTGAACCATGCCATGGACTAAGCACCATGATGACCTTGGATGCTGTCCTTGCATGTCCCAGGAGCCACACCATTGGAACTCAATGTAGGGAGCTGAATGAATAAACTGAGCTCTGCCTTGAAGCTGCATGTACACTTGGACTGAGTACTTGGGTACTCTGATGGGAGAGGAAGCAGTAGGTGACTGCCCTGTGACTGTGGAAGTGACAGACATTGGATTTTAGGTGGGACGCCTGACTCAGTAGGTGTCCAATGGAAAGGTATCCAGAATCACCATACATTTAGTGCTTCTATAATCCCCTTGCATTGATATGGCAGGTGTTGATCTGTTGGACAGGGATTTTCACTTGTAAGAATTGATACAGGAAGTTTTCCCCTGGCACCACTCCCAATGCTCAGTGTAAACAGACCTCAATTGATTGGGAGATGGATCTGTGCAGAGCAATAACTCATGAGTTGCCATTCACTGTTGGACTGTACTCACATTGATTCCTTATATCGACAGTGTATTGAGTTCTGTGTCATTGGAAAAAATTATTGATGTTATCAATGCAATCACCTTATACCCCAGGGCAATAAATGATTGATAATGTTTTTGTTGTTGTTATTTCTTTATTCTTTTGTTTTACTACATTTTGTTGTTGTTTTTATTGTTGACGATCTTATGGGTTTTGGTTTTTGTCTTCACCTAAGTTCACCAAAGTAAACCAGAGTCATTTATAACTCATGGAGAAGCAGATGGATTCTTGGCTCCCACTTAACGCTAGCCCCAATCCAACAACAGTTAGTTCTGTAACATGGCTCTGCTCAATACTAGCCTTCATGAAATGATCTCTGAAGATAACGGTACAGCAAACTGTGGTGAAGAAAGCAAATGGTGCCTGTCCATCAATTGGAATAGTGTCTGGGGTCTTAAAAGCTTACTCAAAGAAGAAGTCATCTAAATGAGGAGTCAACACACAGAAGAACCACACCAGCCTGTGTTATTCAAAGATGACAATAACAAAATCCAAATATGATGAAGGGAAAAGTATCAGAGCTTAAGTTGTGAACATCAACTTGTAGCTATGGAAGACAGTGGGAACCCAAAATCCGTCTGCAGAGTATCTAGTCAGATTAAGCTGGGTGGCTCCACTCTATCCACACGCAAGGGACTTGAACAACTTTACCATGAGAAAAATAGTAAACATGATTGAGGTGGATCAAATATGGTGTAATTTGACACTTGTTCAGTTGACCTCCCTCTTGACTGGACCTAAATTTGTTCTAGGCTCACATATTTCTTGCTTGTTCCATGACAAAAATTCCTTCTCTGGCCTTTAAAATATTGATGGTGATTTTTTTTCATTCTTGTTATTTATTTTTAATCTTTATATTATTATTATTATTTTCTCTTTGCCATTTTATTTTGTTTTTGTTGTTTATTGTTTCTGTTGAGTTTCCCAGTTTATGGAGCACAGGAGTAGATGCATACAGACAATTACTGTTGCATAAATTTATCAGAGAGGTGGAAGAGGGGTGGGAGATGGGGAAGGTGAGAGGATTTGGGGAGCAAACAATGAATGCAGAAAGCGGGAGGGAGCACTAGATTTGATTATGATGACGCATATACAACTCATTTTTGAAGCAATTTAGCCATGGTAGTGCATGACATGTGAATAAAGAAGAGATCACCCATGTTACCATGAGTGAAAGAGAAAAGAGTTGTTGCTTAGGGGTTATTAAGTTTATGTTAACATAAATGAAATAATTTGGAAAAGGATATCAAAAAATGGTTGTACAACATGAAGAACATAAGCAATGGTACTGAATTATACAAGTAGAAGTTGATAATTGGAGACTCTTTGTCGTATATTTTTGTTTGAATTAGAAAAAAGTAATTACATGAATAGTGATGAGTTTAAGGAAGAAGAGAATGTTTTAGAATTGACTATGGTGACAATTGTACAATTATTCTTATATGGTAGAATTATTGAATTCTATGACATGTGAATAAAGTGACAACAAAATTGTTAAAAACAAACTTAAAAAGGAAATAATATTGTTCAGTGATAAGCAGTTTATTTTTTAACCTGTAATCAATAGGGGCCAAATAAATCAAATATTTGGGAGGCATGAAAAAGAGGACATAATGTGAATTTTGTGAACATTGGCATGCCCAGAGGAAATAACCCTAGCACGAAATTCAGTATTTTTTCCAGTGCATGTCAAAGTTCACAAGATTCACATTATGTTCTTAGATCATAAGGACATCTTCAAATCCTCGAAAATTCTCTTCTTTCCCTGCTTCCCAAATGCTAGTTTTCCCCTTCTTGGATTGACAGCCTTCGATAAATGCATATCCCCATTCTCTGAATGTAAATGACAAATTATTAAATGTGTCTTATAGTTCCCTCCACTTCATTATAGATTAATGAACAGCTCAATGTGTGAGATATATACCCATTGAGTCAATTCCAACTCAAAGAAATACCATATAACATATTAAAGCTGCCACTCAGGGTTTTAAAAGCCATAATCTTTACATAATGTGAATTTTGTTAACATTGGCAAGTAGAGGCAGTATTGTGATTGAAATTTACCAGAAAAATATCTGAGCACTTCTTTTTTCAAGCATAGCTTTGAAAAGTGACAAAGTTGACATAGTATCAAAATCAAAATGAGTGGGATTGAAGAGAACAGTCACAATTAATTATAAATTTAGGTCAAGTTCACTCAGTGGTTCTAAGGACTCTTGCCTATTACACATCTATGGTTAAATGATTTTTCTTTTTCATTGGAAGAAAATAGTGATAGTGTGTGTGGGGGGGAAGATATATAACATCTCTTGATTTTCTTCTTTATTAAAAATATTGTTATAAAATTTATGCTCACAGTAAAGTTTCCAAACAGTAAGAAGGTAATATACAGATAAAACATTTCTCCAATCCCAAGAGTTGGTGTATTATTTTGGAAGTGTTCTGTGTAAAGGTAAGCATAAATATCTTTCACTTAGTAAACCACAAATTGGATCTTGGATAACTTTTGCCAGTGTGTTTTAGTAAATAACCATAAGTTATGGTTGCCTTTTGACATCAATACGCTCAATGTTGCTTACAATCCTTTAAAGACAGAATGACAAATTTATCCAATGGCTTATGGATGGACAGTTTAATCAATCCTAATATTTTATTAATAACATCTTTACATAGTAGCACATTGAGTGGGAATGGGAAAGCAACTGAGATATCAAAATGTCACTCACTTAATATGGCGAAAAATACTAAGGTACCTCAATCTAGACAAAATCATAATAAATAAATTATTTTGGTGGAAGTGATAAGTATTCATTTGGTATGAATAAAATAATCCAAAGCAAACTTGGAGACCATGGCAAGTTGTAGTTGTGTTAATGAGTAAACATGTGCATAAGCAAAGGTGGTGAAGAAAGCTGATGGTGCCCGGCTATCAAAAGATATAGCATCTGAGGTCTTAAAGGCTTGAAGATAAACA
>NW_022111323.1:1832391-1834014 GCF_000313985.2 Echinops telfairi | reverse complement strand
TTGTGATAAGAATTGTATGAGCCCCCAATAAAATAATTTTAAAAAATTCAACAGCTGAAAGACTCCCTTTGCTTTATATGGAAGATAAAAAGTAAATGTATAAGTATTATTTCCAGATTGCATTGCTTTCTGGAAACATAACCAATCAGAATTATGGTTATTAAAACTCTTCCCTTCACATTCACATCAGGGTAATTAACTAAATCTTTCATTTTCTGGACACATTCTTGTCCATATAACATGAAAAACAATGAATCTTTATGGAACATGAAAGTAAACCTAAGACTGAACTACAATCCATTTTGAAGCAGTTATTTAAATTCCAAAAGAGGAATTGGTACTTGGCTATCATAAAGGGAAAGCAATGATGATGAATCTACTAGACACCTAATAGTCCTTCTGCCATGGCTGGATTTTCAGACAAATTCAAAAGCAGTTTCAAAACTTGAACCTTGGTGATTCCAGCTGAAAGATGTTTGTAATGTAACTGTAACTGTAGTGTAACCCACCTATCTGTGTTGGTGATCATTGGTAATGGTCTTGTTTGTTAACAATCTCAGTTCAGTCATCAGCACAGCAGAGTTCAGGAAACCATAGAAGACATCCTCACGGACATGTTCAATGTTTGCCTTAATTAACTCTTGATTTTCAACATTCACAATCAGGTTATTCAGCACATTTAAGGCTTTTTCATTAATACTCCCATTGAGAGTATTTAAAGCATTTAGAACATCATCATATCTGTTAAGTCTTCTATGAACTGAAGGGACACAGCTGGGGCCGTCAGGGGCACCTCGCTGTTTGTCCTGTATCATCTGGTAAATGTAGTACTAGGTACTAAAATCAATGGCTCGGCCCAATGTCACCCACTCAGGTGCTTCCCATACTACTTTCTCAGACTGAAATACAAAGCTGGCCAGGGTGCAGGAGGCTCACAGAGGGTGAAGTGCAGAATAGGGACTGGTTGCAAACGATCTCTCAGGCTCCAGTTTGACTGATTTTTTTAAGAGTTATAAGTTCATTTGATGGGGAAAAATAATATCTTCAATAGATGTTGCTGGGAAATTTTAATTTCCACGTGCATAAAAATGTCTATGCTACATGCTAGACTAAAAAAATATAAAATTGATTGATGACCTAATTATGAAAACAAAGACCATGAAATTCCTAGGAGAAAACACAAAGACAATGCTATAAGGCCTAACTTTTGACAATCCAGCACAAGTAGAAAAAGTAAAAATAAATAAATGACACATCATAAAAATTGAAACCTTTTCAATAAAAAGACTGTCTATTAATGTTGATAATATTAGGTGATTTCAAAAAATACTTTCTTGCAGAAGGACTGATCATTGGGGAAGAAACTTTAATAAATGCACAGAACAATTAAACAACATAATCAACTTGACCTCTTAGATATATACAGAACACTCCACAAAACATTTTCTTTTTCCATACACTTTCTTTTTCGATGTACATCGAATATTCTCTGGAATAGATCATATATGTTAGGCCACAAAGGAATCCTTAATACATGTTTTTAAATCGTTTTATTAGGGGCTCATACAACTCTTATCACAATCCATACATACATCAATTGTGTAAAGCACATTTGTACATTCA
>NW_022111323.1:1811314-1829877 GCF_000313985.2 Echinops telfairi | reverse complement strand
ATCCCTGCATTTGATCTGGTCCCTGCCATACGACCCGATCCTCACCCCAAGAATGTTTGTATACAGCAGCTTTTTCCCTATGCCCCTGTTGCATTTTTTTTCTTCACTTACCTCAGCGGACTCGTGTACTTGTCCTTTTGTGCTTGACTTACTTCACTTAGCATGATTTCCTCCAGCCCGTCCCATGCAGCGTTGTGCTTCATATGTTCATCACTGCTTTTTAGCGATACATAGTACTCCATTGTATGTATATACCACAGTTTTTTAATCCAATCTTCAGTTGATGGAAATTTGGGCTACTTCCAACTCCTTGCAATTGTGAACTGTGCCGCGATGAACATTGGAGCACAGATCTCTGGCCTTGGTTTGTTTCTTGCCTCTTCTGGCTAGATGCCCAGTAGGGTAATTGCTGGGTCGTATGGTAACTCAATTTCCATCTATTTTAGATATCGCCAGATCGATTTCCATAGTGGTTGTACATGCTTACAAGTCCACCAGCAGTGGATGAGAGTTCCTGTCTCCCCACAGCCCCTCCGACACTTGTTGCTTTCTGATTTTTTGAATTAGGCTACTTTAGAGGGTGTTAGGTGGTACCTCACTGTCGTTTTAATTTGCATTTCTCTTATGGCTAAAGATCGGGAACATTTTCTCATATGTTTGTTGGCCATTCGGATTTCTGCCTCTGTGAAACTTCTGTTCAAGTCCTTTGCCCACCTCTCAAGTGGGCAGTTAGTTTTGTTCTTTTTGGAAGCTAGCAGAGTATTGTAGATTTTAGTAATAAGACCTTTGTCTGTTGTGTCATTGCTAAAGATGTTTTCCCAGTCTGTGGACTCTTTTATTACTCTCTTGGTGAATTATTTCGATGTACACAGGTGTTTTATCTTCAGTATATCCCATTTGTCAATTTGTGCCTCCTCTGTGTTTGTGTCCTTCCTTCCTTATTTCTGATAGTCTATGTATTCCCTGTGCCGAAGTTTTCAAGTTGGTCCCAATTCCCTCAGTGATGGCCCTAATAATTTGGGGTTTAACTTCAAGGTCTGTGATCCACCTTGAGTTTATTCTTGTGCATGGAGTAAGATAAGGTTCTTACTTCATTTTTTTCTGAAGGTAAATATCCATTTTTTTCCAGCACCACTTGTTGAAGCGGACATCACCTTCCCATTTGATATTTTTGGGGCCCTTATCAAAGATCAGTTGTCTGTATGCTAATGATTTTATTTCTGGGTTTTCAGTTCCTTTCCATTGGTCTGAGTATCTGTCATTGAACCAATAGCATGCGGTTTTGACAACTGTGGCTGTATAGCATGTGCTAAAGTCAAGTAAAGCAAGCCCTCCCACTGTGTCCTTCTTCTTGAGGAGTTCTCTGCTAATTCTGGGCCTGTTCCCTCTCCATATGAAGTTGGTAATCAGTTTTTCCATTTCTTTGAAGAACAATGAGGGTAATTGTATCGGGACTGCATTAAACTTATATAGTGCCTTTGGCAGAACTGACATCTTGACTATTTTAAGTCTTCCAATCCACGGGCATAGAATATTCTTCCATTTGTTGAGTTCACCCTTGGTTTCTTGTAATAATGTTCTGTAGTTTTCCCCATATAGATCTTTTGTTCTTTTAGTCAGGTATATCCCTAGATATTTCATTTTGTATTTGGCTATCGTGAAGGGCACCACCTTTTTGATCTCCTCTTCTGTGGTCTTATCCTATGTGTATAGCAGTCTGATGGACTTCTGTTTGTTGATCTTGTATCCTGCCACGCTGCCAAATTCCACTATTGCTTCCAGTACTCCCCTTGTGGAACTTTTGGGATTTTTCCATGTATAAAATCATATCATCTGCAAATAACGATAGTTTCACCTCTTCCTTCCCCAGGTGAATACCTTTGATGTCTCTTCTTTGCCTTATGCTGTTACCTTTAACTTCCAGGATGATATTAAATATGAGTGGGGACAAGGGGCATCCTTGTCCGGCCCCCTTTTTCAGTGGGATTGTGTTAGTCTTTTCTCCATTGACTACCATGTTGGCTGTTGGTTTTTCATATATAGCTTTTATTGTCTTGAGGAACTTTCCTTCCATTTCTATCTTCTCAAGTGTCTTAAACAGGAATTGATGTTGGATGTTGTCGAATGCTTTTTCGGCACCTATTGGTATTATCATGCGGTTCTTACAGTTTTTCATGTCAATGTGACGAATAATACTAATGGTCTTTCGTATATTGAACCATCCCTGGATCCCTGGTATGAATCCCACTTGGTCACGGTGAATTATTTGTTGTATATACTTTTGTATTTGTTGGCTAGTATTTTATTAAGGATTTTTGCATCGATGTTCATTAGGGATATTGGTCTGTAGTTCTCAATTATTGTGAGATCCTTGCCCGGCTTTGGTATCAGAGTTATACTAGCTTCATAGAAGGAGTTCGGGAGTTTGCCATCTTTTTTTTTGCTCTGGAAGTGTTTGTGTAGGATTGGTGTTGCTTACATTTTATTATAGTAATTCTAATTTGGGTGAGGTGTATTTCATTATGATTTTTAATTTGCATTTTATATATATATATGTGTATATACACACACACACACATATATATATATATATATATATATGTATATAAAATCTAGGGTCAACCTCTTCCTGTTCTTCTCGTAACTGCTCACATTGATCTACATATTACTCTTTTGCCTAAGAATTTTTCTTATGATTCTGCAGATAGATTTATTAACATTTTCCAAGCTCCCTTCTACATTCTTCTCAGAATTTCTCAAAAAAAACCCCCAAAACCTAAAAGTTAAACTCACTACCATCAAACCAATTTTTTGCTTCTACTAAACATGGAGGACAGGACAGAACTGCAATGTGGGTTCTTGAGGTTGTAAATTTTATAAGAACAAAAACCTTATTTTTCTCCTACAGAGTAGCTGGTGAATTCAAACTGCTGTCCTTGTAATTAGCAGTCACCAGGTAAGCCACAACACTAGCAATTGTTCCTTGTTCATATTTCTACTTCATATAAATAACATTTTATTTAATGTTTAAAATGTAGGGAGAATTGATCATCTTACAAAATTCCGTTAACTTATTATTTTATGAACTTGTTCTCTTTATATAGTTTATGCATATTTTGGTTTATGGGCTTAGAATTTTATCTTTTTGAATAATATTTTAATTAAAATTATTATATTTTCTGATTATTTATTATGAGAATAATTATTGATTTTATGTATTATATTAGTTACCAGTCATCTTATTGAATTATCTTACTACTTTAACTATTTTTAAATAATTTATCATCTTAATATATACAATAATATATATCTGTAAAAGAAATGAAGGTAATTTTATTATATCTATACCTTTAATTTTTTCTTTGTCTTTAAATATCTATTGTCTAATGCTTTCAGAAAACTATGAAATAATCATTAAGAAGCTTCACTTGTATTCTGTTCTATTTTAAGTAAATACTTTTGAAATTATACCATTACATATGTTACAGGTATGTTTTTGTTAGGTGTTGTTTAGTTGGTTCCAACTTATGTACTCTCTGCCCAACAAAATGAAACACTGCTTGGTCCTGCACCATTATCACAATGGTTCTTATATTTGGGGCCCTTGTTGCAATCCATTGTGTCAATATATTTTGTCCAGGGTCTTCTTCTTTTTAGCTGTCCTTCTGCTTCGCCAAGCATGATGCATTTTTCTAGGGACTCGTCTCTTCCTATAACATATTCGAAATATGTGAGACAAAGTCTTATCAAGCTATTCAGTTATATAATTCTCCAAGACAGATTTTTGGTCATCTAGAAATCCATGATACTTACAATATTCTTTTCCAGCACCATAATTCAAATGCATATGTTCTTCTCTCATCCTCTTTATTCACTGACTAGCCTTCACATATGTATGACACAATTGAATTTTGTGCACCTCAGTTTTCAAAGTAACATATTTGCGCTTTAACATTTTAAAGAGGCCTTTTGCAGAAGAATTTTTTCTAATGCAATGCATTTAATGATCAGTTCCAGGAGGATTGATTGTGGATCCAAGTTAAATGAAATCTTTGATAACTTCAACCTTTTCTCCACTTGTCACAATAGTATCTATTGGTTTAGTCTTAAAGATTTGCATTTTCTTTACCTTGAGTTGTAGTTTATAATGATGTGTACATTTTCTTTTGTATATTTATTTTAATGTATTATGAATTGGGAGTTTATAGATATATATATATTATCTCATTCCATAGTTCATTCATGTCAAGGTGTATTGTACAATTGCTAACACAGTTTCCAAACATTTTTTCTCTTCCTAGACTTCTTGACACCGTCTCTCTTTTACACCACCCCCAACACCATATCATACCCACCCCCCAAAATCCTTATTTTATTTTCTGTCCATATAGGTCCATCAATCTTGGGTTTCATATACTGAAAAACAGAAAGACATATAACACAACTTCAAGATGGTGACCACCAATGAAATAACACCTCTGAGATAAACCATAATAAGAACAAACAAAAATTCAGAAAATTTTGTAAACCAGATCAGGTCCAGTATGCATCAGAGGGGTGATCAACTGACAAACTTTTAACTGTTCAAGTCAGGTTTATACCTTTGATCTTCAATGCCCATCTCTGCAATGCACTCTGTTAAGTAACTTTCCTTCCATTTCTCAATTATGGATAGAGATCACTGGAAGATTACTTCCTATGTAGCTCCCACAAATGTATCTTGGGATCCTGTGTTGGGCTGGGTTGACTAAAGAAAGAAATCCAGAGACACTCATATATGTGTAAAAGAAAGCTTTATATTATAAAACATATTGAGAAAACATCCCATTCCAGTCCAGATGAAATCCTTAATTTTATCCCATATTACTCCATATGATGGATATTAGTCTATAAATTCCTCTTCAGACTCGCACAACACGTGCAATGATGCCAAATGCAGGAACATCACAGGGCAGTGGGTGATAAGTCTTGTGGATCCAACTCCAGCAGAATCCATGTCTCCACGTGGCTGCTCAACAGGAAGGTGAAGCCAAGAGAGTGTGTGGCCCACCTCTTCTGATGGCAGAATCAAGAGAGGGGAAGTTCCCAGAATCCTCATGAGAATCCCAGGCTTACAAGGAGGATTATCAGGCTGTGACCTGATTGTTATGCTAGACTCCACCCCTTCATTCTTTTATAAAGTTTGCATAAATTGTGTAACTGCCACAGTTCTCAATGTCATATTATCATCTGCTCCTTCTTTTCATTTTTAAAGTGTGCTATCATTTAGTTGATTTTGTTGATCCTTTCAAAGAACCAAGTTATTGCTTTGTTGATTTTTCCATTGTTTTTCTGTTTTCCATTTCATTTATTTCTGCTTTCATTTTTATTATTTCTTTTCTTTCGCACCTAAGGTTTATTATATTGACTTTGTTGTAATTGTTGGACATGTTGTGTTAAATTGCTGAAAATGAACCTCTACTCTTTTTTCTTGTGTGCATTAATTACTACAGATGATATATGATAGCTACTTTTGCTGTGCATCACAGATTTTGGTATGCTGTTATCATTCACATTCGTTTCTAGAACTTCCTAATTTCCTCTCTTATTTGATATATTAACCAGTTTTGGCCTTTTTTGAGGTGTGTTTTTGAGTCTTCAAGTGTTTTTGTTTGTTTTTTCATTATTTCTAGTGTTGATTTCCAGCTTTATGACACTGTGGTCAGAGATGGTTTGAATGTTTTTTATGTGTTTGAGTTTTCTCAGGCTAGCTTTATGGCCCAGTATGTGCTCTATTTTAGAACATAAGTCATGCATATTAGGGAAGAATATGCAATTTTTTTTGCTCTTGGTTGGAGAATGCTGTAAAGATCTAGGAGGCCTAGTTGTTCAATTGTGTTGTTGAGCTCTTCTATTTCTTTATTGAGTTTCTTACCTGTTGAGCTAGCTTTTTCGAGAGGGGTGTATGGAAATCAAATACTATTATTTTTGTTCTGGTGATTTAGCTTTCCAGCTCTTTGAGGATTTGGCTGATAAATTTCGAGGGTCTTTTGTTGGGTGCATATACGTTTATTATTGTTATGTGTTCTTGATCTATTGACCTCCTGAGCATTATGTAATGCCCATTCTTGTTTCTCATTATATTGCATTTCCTGAAGTCTATTTTTTGAAGATTAATATTGCCAACCCTGTTTCTGTTTTTATGACAATTAGCTAGGTAAGTGTTTTTACATCCTTTGACTTTTAGTCTATTTTTGTGAGTTTGAGCTATGTCTCTTGAAGGCAGTGGGTTGAAAGATCTTATTGTCCAGTCCAGTTTGTTACTCTTTGTCTTTTGATTGATGTGTTTAATCCATTGACATTCAGTATAATTACAACTAAATATAAATTAGTCACTGTCGTCTTGTGTCATTTGTGCTTGATATTTTCCTTTCTTCTCCTTTTATTGGGTGGTGTGTGTGTGCATGCGCGCACATGCACGCACGTGTGTGTGAATACTTTCTTCATATCTTCGTTTTGCTACAAGATCTGTGATGATTTGGGCACTGTTTTCAGTGTGTTGGTTTCCAAGTGGTGTTTCACCTTGTGATGATCTCATGTTGGATTTCTGTGCTTTTTGGCTTTCTGCCCATAAAGAACTGGGTAGTGTTTGTTGTAATGCTTGTTTTGTTTTAATAAAAAACACTCTGAATAGTTCCTTGTTTGAGAACACTTTCATTTATCCTTCAAATTCGATGAAAAGCTTTGCGAGATAAAGGATTCTTGGATTCCAGTTGCTGTCTTTCAACTTTAGTACTATGTTGTTCCAATTTCTTCTTTCCTGCCTGGTTTCTGCAAAGAGGTACCAGTTTATCCTTATCTGATTACTTTTATATGTCACCAATTTTTCTAGCTGCTCTATTGATTCCTTTTTCTTGAAGTTGGAGAATTTGACTCTTATATGCCTTGATGTGTGGGGGTTTTTTGGGGGGTGGTGGTGAAGGTTAATCAATTTGGTGTTCATTCTACTTCCTGGATGGTTATCATCTCCTCTTTTGTGACATTGGGGAAATTTTCTCGCAAGAACATTCTTAGTATTTTAACTGTTGGATTAGTTGTTTCTTCCTGCTCAGGCACCCCAATAATTAAAATATTTTGCGTTATTGTATACCACATCATCCTCAGGCTTTCTTCAGATTCATTTGCTTTTTTGTTTCTCTCATTTGATGAATTCTACTTGGTTATCATTCGATTTTCCATTTCTTCCATTCTCTTGGTTGCATTTTATTTGTCATTCCTTAGGTCCTGAATTTAATTTGGGTGTGAGGATCCTAGTAACGCCATTGTTTCATCTTGATTCAGGATTGATACCATAATCTCTTTTAAGGCCTTAAGCATCATTTTCTTAAATTCTCTATGTGGTAGTTCAAGGGCTTCTTTTTTCTGTGTATGCCATTTTGTTTGGGGAATATATTTTTAAAATTTGTTTCTCTTGATTTTTTGTGTTAGCTGCTGATGGCTGTTGTTTGCACAGCATAGTGGTCCAACTCTAGATGATACTTAGTCTCTGCGTTGTTTAGGGGAGAACAGTGGGCTCCTTAGGTTAGAGGAGGATCAGATAGGACCTGAACATTGAATTGTGTGGACATGAGGATGGAGTGATAGTTGGGTGTGGAGGAGGAATAAGATATAAGTGCTCAGTAGTGTTTGTTTTTTTTAATACTTTTATTGGGGGCTCTTAGATCTCTTATCACAATCCATGCATTCTTCCAATGTGTCAAGCACATTTGCACGTTGCACATCATCATTTTCAAAGCATTCTCTTTCACTTGAGCCCCTGATAGCAGATCCCCATTTCTTCCACCCTCACCTACCCCATCTTCCCTCATGAACCCTTGATAAGTTATAGATTATATTTTCCAAATCTTACATCATCCTTCGTTGCCCCTTTTCCATTATACGTCCCTTTGGGAGGGAATTCCAGGTTGATCCTTGTGATCAATACTCCCTTTCCCCCCCACCTTCTGTTAATCCTCGTGGTATCTCTATTCTCCTTGTTGGGCCTGAGGGGATTATCTATCCTGGATTCCCTGTTATGTAGCAGTGTGCATGTTCTGATCTAATCCGATTTGTAAGATAGAATTGAGATCATGATAGTGGGGAGAAGGAAGCACCAAAGAGCTATAGGAAAGTTGTGTGTTTCATCATTGTTATAATGCACTGTTACTGGCTCATCTCTTCCCTGTGACCCCTCTGTGAGGGGATGTCCAATTGTCTACAGATATCCCACCACATTCACCTTGGGTATGGTTTCATTCTGAGTCTTAGAGGCATGATCCCCTGGACACCTCTTGATCAGGTAAGCTGGCATGCTTCTTCCATGTGGACTTTGTTGCTTGTGAGCTAGAAGGTCACTTGTTCTTGTGTTTTTTTGTTAAGGGATTACTTGAGTTGAGGCCCAATGTCCATCCACAACTTTAATTTGTAACATATAGTTATGAGTACATAGTTCTAGTTCCCTCTCATTTCATATATATATATATATATGTACATGCCTGTATTTAGGCCTCCATAAATGTCCTTAGCCTCTTGGTTCTTTCCTCTATTTCCTTTTTACTTCCCTCTTGTCCCACCATCATGTTCGGCCTTCATTTGGGTTTAGTAATTCCTCGCTGCTACATTGCCCTTGAATGAGTCCCACCAGGCATCCTACAACCTTCCTTCCATTGATTTTAGTTCACTTGTTGTTCCCTTGTGCTTGCAATTGTCCCTCTGCTTCCTTTCTCCATCCTACCTATCTACCGCATACCCCCAGAACCATTGGTCCCATACTTTTCATCTCCAAATTATTTATCCTGCCTATATTATCTAGATAGACTTGCAGATATATTAATAAATTCAAAAACCGGGCAAAGCCAAATAAAACAACAAAGGAAGTCTAAACCAGCAAAACAATAACAACAACAGCAGAAAGCAAGAACAAAATAAAATTAACAAAAAGAAAGCCAGTGACAAAAATGGAAAAGCTTCTAAATAATTCAAGGTCTGTTTGCTGCCTTTTAAAAGGGATTTCCAATCAAGTCTGATTGGGTGCCACACTCTGTCTCCCAAGTCTATTTTTGGTATTCCCCAGGGGTTTCATCACACTGATCCCCCCTGCTGCTCTGCTGCATGCCCTCAGTGCCTCAACACAGTGTGAAGGGGCCAGACCCTGCACTATTCCCACACTGTGCCTCCAGTTCTGTCCCCTGTCATGGTTCAGTGAGAGACACTATATCCCATGTTGGGACCAGCCCTGCTGTCCCCGTGCATTGTCTTCCCCGAGCAGGAACATTATCCTTTGGGCTTGGTGAGCCAGGATGTCCTCTCGCCCTCTCCATCCCTTTGCTTTTCTCCAAAATGCTTTCATCCAACACATAAATCTCCCTAGGTTGTAGCCCCAGTGCTGTCCTCTAAGTCAATTCTTCTGATGGTTGTGTTGGCAACATAGTCAGTATTGGGGTCGACCCTACAGACCTCTCTATTGGTTATCTGGTACATGCCAGTATGGTGCATTCACGGCTTGGCACATCAGGGTGAAGCATTGTCTCTCTCTCCTCCTGTGAAGAGATAAACAATACCCTCCCCTTGGGTGGATTAGTGTTCTGCTCCCATCCTACATGTGTCTTTTTTTTTTTCTCTCTTTCCTTCTCTTATTTAGTTGCTGCTGTATATATCCTTGGATTGGGTTTGGCCTCTGCCATAGTTGCTGGGCTCACCACAGGAATGTCTGTATATATAGTAGCTTTTCCCCTATGCGTCATTTTGTTGTTGTTGTCGTTGTTTTCAGACTTACCTCAGTGGACTCATGGTGTACTTGTCCTTTTGTTCTTGACATACTTCACTTAGCATGATATCCTCCAGTTCTTCCCGTGCAGCAATGTTCTTCGTGCATTCATCACTGCATTTTTGGGACATGTACTACTCCGTTGTATGTATGTACCACAGTTTTTTGATCCATTCGTCTGCTGATGGGAATTTGGATTGTTTCCAACTCCTTGCAATTGTGAACTGTGCCACGATGAACATTGGAGCAGAGATGTCTGGCCATGGTTTGCTTCTTGCCTCTTCTGGGTATATGCCTAGGAGGGGGGTTTCTGGGTCATAGGGTAGCTCAATCTACATCTGTTTTAGATATTGCCAAATTTATTTCCATAGTGGCTGTACATACCTACATGTCCACCAGCAGTGGATGAGAGTTCCTATATCCCACAAACCACTCTAACACTTGTTATTTTCTGAGTTTTTGAATTGGGCTAACTTTGAGGGTGTTAGGTGGTATCTCATAGTTGTTTTAATTTGCATTTCTCTTATGGCTAATGATGCGGAATATTTTCTCATATGTTTATTGACCATTCAGATTTCTGTCTCCGTGAATCTTCTGTTCAGGTATTTTTCCCACCACCTCAGTGGCTGTTAATTTTTTTCTTATTGTAAGCTTGCAAATTACTATAGATTTTAGTAATAAGGCCTTTGGCCAATGTGTCGTGGCTAAAGATGTTTTCCCAGTCTGTGGGCTCTCTTATTACACTCTTGGTGAATTCTTTCAAAATACACAAGTGATTTGTCTTAAGTATATCACACTTGTCAATTTATGACTCATCTGTGTGTGTATCCTTCCCTATTTCTGGTAGCCTGTGTATTCCCTGTGCGAAGGTTCTCAGGTTTGTCCTAATTCCCTCATTAATTGCCCAAATAGCTTGGGGTTTTACCTGAAGTTCTCAGATCCACCTTGAGTTTATTTTTGTGCATGGAGTGAGGTAAGGGTCTTGATTCATTTTTCTGCAGGTAGAGATGCACTTTTCCCAGCACCACTTATTGAAGAGCGCATCTGTTCCCCATTTGATATTTTTGGGGGCCTTATCAAAAATCACTTGCCTGTATGCTGATGTTTTTATTTCTGGGTCTTCAGCTCTTTTCCATTGGTCTGAAAATCCATCGTTATACCAGTCCCACACTGTTTTGACCACTTATGTTGTATAATATGTGCTAAAGTCAGGTAGAGCAAGCCCTCACACTTTGCCTTTCTTCTGGAGGAGCTCTCTGCTAATTCTGGGCTTCTTCCCTCACCATATGAAGTTGGCAATCAATTTTTCAAATTCTTTGAAAAAGGATGATGTTATTCATATCAGGATAGCATTAAAAGTATATAGTGCCTTGAGCAGAACTGACATCTTTACTATACTGAGTCTTCCAATCCAGGAGAATGGGATACCTTTCCATTTGTTGAGGGCACTCTTGGTTTCTTGTAATAGTGTTCTATAGTTTTCCTCTTACAATTTTTTGTTTGTTTTATTAGTCAGATATATCCCTAGACATTTCAATTTGTGATTGGCTATTGTAAAGGGTATTGCCTTTTTAATCGCCTCTTCTGTGATCTTGTCTGATGTGTATAGCAGTCTGAAATACTTCTGTTTGTTGATCTTGTAACCTGCCACTCTGCCATATTCCTCTATCGCTAATAACACTCGTGGAGTTTCAGGGATGTTCGATATATAAAATCATATCGTCTGTGAATAATGATAGTTTCTCTTCTTCCTTCTCCAGAAGAATAACTATGATGTCTTTTATTTGTCGTATGGAGTTAGGCAGAATCTCAATATATTGTTAAATATTAGTGCAGACAAGGGGCATCATTGTCTGGCCCCCATTTTCAATGGAATTGTTTTAAATCTTTTCTCTGTTGACCACCACATTGGTTGTTGGTTTTTCATCTATAGCTTTTATAATATTATGGAATTTCCCTTCCATTCCTAACTTCTTCAGTATCTTAAACAGGAGTGGGTGTTGGATGTTGTCAACTGCTTTTTCCACATCTATCAATATTATGTGGCTCTTATAATGTTTCTTGTCAATATGCCAAATAATACTAATGGTCTTTCGTATGCTGAACCATCCCTGAATTCCTGGTATGAGTTGCACATGGTCATGGTGAATTATTTTTTATATGCTTTTGTATTTCATTGGCCAGTATTTTCTTAAGGATTTTTTCATCAATGTTCATCAGAGATATTGGTCTGTAATTCTCAATTCTTGAGGGATTCTTGCCCTCTTTAGGTATCAGAGTTATACGAGTTTCATGAAAATAGTTTGGGATTTTGCTGTCTTTTTCTATGTTCTGGAAGTGTTTGTGTAAGATTGGTGTCAGTTCTTCCCTGTATGCTTGGTGGAATTCTACTGGAAGCCATCTGCCCCAGGGTATAATTTTGTTGGTAATCCCTTGATAACCTTGTGTATTTCTTCCATTGCTATTGGTCTGTTGAGGTTCTTGATGTCCATCTGGGATAGTCTAGGGAGAGATTGCTTTTCCAAGTATTTGATCATAACTTCCAAGTTGTTGAATTCATTAGAGCAGACCTTCATAGTACTGTGTTATTATCCTTTTGATTTCATTAAGGTCCATTGTAATGTCCCCTGTTTCATCCATTATTCTTGCCATTAAAACTTGTTCCTTCCTTTTGTTGGTTATGTTTGGCACAGTCTATCAATTCTGTTAATTGTTTCGAAGAACCAACTTTTACCTGCAATATTTTTTCCCATAGTTTTCTTGTTTTCCCTCTCCTGTATCTCAGCTCTGGTTTTTGTTATTTCTTTCCTTTGCGATTAGTATGATTGTTTTGTTGACTGCTCTAATTATTGTAAGTTTTTTGCCAACATATGAACCATAAGTCTCTCATCCTTTTTCATCTGTGCATTTTTTGCTATCAGTCTTCCCCTGATAAATGCGTTTGCTATCTTCTAGAAACTTCCAGATTTCATCTCTGGTCTCGCCAATATCCACTTCTTTTGCAATATAGAATTATTCATCCTCCGATTGTTTGCCCTTGTTTTCTTCATCGTCCTTCTGTTGACTTCCAGCCTTATGGCACAGTGAATGGTTGCCTGATTTTCATGTACTAAGCTGGGGAAGTTTTCCTCTAAGAATTCCCTCACTATTTTCACTGTTGACTCTTTTGTTGTGTCTTATTCCGGTAGTCCAGTCACTGTAATATTGTTCCTATTCATAGCATCAGACTTGGCTCTCATGTTTTCTTCAGCTTCTCTGATTGTCTTATTTTACTGCTTTTCCCATTTGTTGAGGCCTGCTAGGTAACTGGTGCGATTCTCTGCCTTCTCAAGTCTGTTGGAAAAGTCTGTTAATTTACTACTGGATTATGTTATTTCATCCCTTAAGTCTTGTATTTTCCTGTGGTTCATTGCCTTTATTTCCTCTATCATTTCATCCTTTCTTTGTATTGCTTCCCTCATATCCTCTATTACTCCAAGCAGTATTCTGAAAATTTCTTTCTATGGCAGGTAAATATGTGCTTGTTCTATGCACATCATTTGGTTCGTATCTTCTTTGGCATTGTCTTCTGTTTCTCTTGGTTTTTTGCTGAGTTTGTTGGGGCTGGTTGCTGTTTATGTTTTGTTTTAGAGGAACCTGGCACCATCTTCCAGAGTCGAAGAGCAGTGGGCTCTCTCTTGGGAGATTTATATGAGTGTTTCTATGAACGACCAGCAGGTAGCTGCACTGGGCGTCAGGCTACTGCTGTATATTCCTGTGACTTCACTCTTACCCTAGCCGAGCCATATTTAATTATTTGGGATTTAAGTTGGATAGTCCTCTCAAGGGATACTGGTCGGGTGGATGTGGGCCCACAATGGTGATGTTTCACTGGGGGATCTCTCAATAAGCCATAGTGGTGTGTCTCATGGTGCCTGGAAGTGTCTCAGGTGATCTGTAGTGTTTCCCTTTCAACTGGAGTGCTGCAGAGGGCATGTGGGTTTACCCTCCTTGGTGTATAGCACCTTAGATGGCAGGCACAATTTGCCTAGTCAGAAAGATCACCATGGAGTTTGGGCAGATGTTACCACAACAGCATGGAGCACCACTAATTGTGGGCAGGAGTAACCCCAGTCAATTTTAGGGTCTTGAGATATAGGCTGTATTTCTCCCAAACATTTGAAGGAGAGATCCCCCAGCCACTTGTGGTATGGTGGAAGACAGGTGTGATTTTCCCACTTGTGTGTAAAGCCAACAAGAGTGAGTGGGAGCTCCCCCAAATGGGCTGTCAGTTTCCCTAGGTGGAGCGGAGTGGCCTGGAGGCTGTTAGTGCCTTGTGAAAGGAACGAGGATGATAAGAGAAGTAAAAGAGAGAAAGGAGAAAACAAGGACAAAAGCAAAAATAAAAACCGAACTAACACACACACAAAATGCAAAGACAAAACAAAAATAAAAACAGTCAAAATATAAAATAACAATAAAGGAAAACTTAATCTGCTGAGACTATGGTAGCAAAGTGAGAAGAGAAGGAGGAGGGGGCAAATAAGAAGAAAAGAAATAGAAGAAAAAAATAGACAAAGAGATAGCTGAGCCCCATGCCATGCCATGGGTAACACTGCCTTGTGCCATGTGCAGTACTGTCACAGGGGCCTGGCTGGACCTCTCTCCACTGGGTGGGCATAGTTGCTTTAGGCAGAGGGTAGGGGGCTGGAAATCAGGTGTAGCATGTGGAAGGAAAGAGAGGGAGAGAAGAGAGACATAAAAGAAGAGGAGAAAAGAGAAGAAAGAAAGAAGTGGAAAACAAAACTGTGCTCGCTAAGATTTACTGTGGTGGGAAAAAAGAGAGAAGAACAACAATAAAGAGTAAGAGATATCTGATGCCAGACTGCCTGAACATGGGGCCAGAGGTGTTTAAACCCTGCCCCAATGTGGCAGGTTTGTGTGCCATTTTAGTGCAGGGTTCCACCCATGCTGGACAGAATTGCCCTAGTTGGCAAGATCACTTTAGAGGCCAGACTGAGGTTTCCTTAACAGTGCAGAGCACTGTATAGGGTTGTCACAGCTGCCTTGTATGGTGTGAAGCACTCCCACAGAGGGTAGGTATGAGTTCCCCCTGCTGTTTGGGTTGACTTTCCCTAGTCGGAGGGTAGGGAGAGAAGAGGAAAAAGAGAGAATAAGAAGAAAAGAGAAAGAAAAAGAGAAAAAAACAACCCTGGGGCTGTTGAGATAGACTGCCGTGGGAAAGATAGAAAGAAGGGAGAGAGAAGAAAAATAGTAGTAAGTAAGGAGATAGCTGAGGCTTGATCACCTGACCCTGGGCCTGGAGGAGTTCCAACCCTGCTGCAAGGTAGCGAGGTGGTGTGCCTGCTTGGTGTCTGGTCCCACAGATGCTGGGTGGAATTACAATCGAAGACAAGATCACAGTAGAGGCCAGGCTGCAGTTCCCACAGCAGTGTTGAGTGCTGGTATTCCCTGGTATGCAGCACTGCAGCAGGTTGTGGGGTGTTCACTCATTCCCGTGCAGGACACTGGGATAGGCAAGACCTCCCCTGCTGTGTGTAGGATCACTGCCAGTGGAGCTGGGCTTGTTGTCCTATCTTTCACGAGGACTGCTGATGCTCTAAGAGCTCAGGGGTTATTTTGTTTTTCGGGCTTTTTACTCCCTAGCCAACTGGAATTGAATTAAGTAATTCTGAAACGAAGGCTTGCTCCAACGGGTCTGTTTTATGTTGATAGCGTCTGGGCTCTGTAGCTAACTTCTGGCCTTCCTTAGCAAAGGTTCCATTATTATGCTAGTTTATGTTAAAGGACTCACTCTACCAGTTGCCTTGGAGTTAAACAATGAGCCTGGGAATTGCAGTTTTTACTGAGAAAATATTTTTCTCTCTTTTTAATGTTGTCCTTATGGAGTGCCCTGATTTGGGGGCTGTCACATTGACCCCAGAGAAGGAGATCCACCTTATCAGAGAGGTTGTTTCCTTCTTGGCCAAGTGGAACTGAATTCACCCCCTCAACTATGACTATGATTATGACTATGACTATGACTATGCACTTTTTCTGCCACACCTCAACCTGACGCAGGTGAATTTCCATACTTCTTTTTCAATTGCTCGAAATCTATGGCTACCCATTGACCCCAATGCCCAGGCTATGAGCTCAAGGCAGCTGATAGCATGGGGAGCTCTGGTGTGGGGTCCTATGACTAGCTTTCAGAGGTTTTCCTCATGCATGGGATTATGTCACATTTAGGGCATCAGCCTGGGGAAATCGCTACTCACTGCCAAACTAGGACACAGGTAGCTGCTCAGCTGGAGCCCATGAGCCCAGCACACCAAACCTAGAACAATTTAGTGCATTCTTGGTTCTCTTTGTTAGTGGAAATAAAAAAAGTGGGGTTCAGGACAAACCCTAGTACCCTGATTCTAATTTTAGGACTCCACCTCCGAGCTCCTTCACCTTACCTCCCAATTTTCTGGTCTGGCAGTAGGAGTTCCAGGCGGGTGAATCTAACTAGACACCATCTTCTTCCATCTGCTCGATAGTAGGTTATAAGAGGTGGTGTTAATCATAGGAAGCCTTTCTGTTAAGTACTGCATTTTTGATGAGTTAGAAAAGAGGATTGTAAGAGTTATATTGCTACTTGGTAGGTTGCAAAAGAATATGTGTAACCGAGGTGGAGGAAGTGGGATCTTGAAGTAATATTGGTTTCGGTAAGTATATTATGTAGGGAGAGTGCAGCCCTTCTGTTATTGTGTTTATAGCAGAAGGCCATTTTTATGTGGGTTTCTGCACAACTCAGTACCATTCACTCTACAAGTGTGGTGCCAGGGTAAAAATAAGCTATTGGAGATGGGGTCCAATGTGAGGGAACTAGGGGAACTTCTTTATTTATTTTGGTAATTCTCCAATCAAGCTACAACCTGATTAAACTCTGCCCACTTGTTCCTATTGGCCTAGTTGGCACAATAAACCAATCACAGACAGTAAGTCCCTGTGTCGGCCATACCCATAGATAGGTTCAGGGAGCTGCCATGAAACAAGGGATTTGCTGGGTTCCTGTTCATTTGAGGGGTGTGAGGTTGTGATTTTCTTCCTTAAAAGAAAATAGGAACAGAAGTCCCCAGATGGTTCAAGTTGTGTTCTTGTGTTGCCAGGGCCAGATTCCTTTTGTATTAGTTGGGGTTTTCATCTGGTGCCCATTAGAGCTGTACCATTTCAAGAAGGGGAGTTAAGTGAATCCAATAAGAGTGTAGTAATTATGAAGGCTCTGTTCCATGTGCTGCTGTGAACTCCTGTGTTCAGGACTTCCAGTAGTCTGGGATGGTATAGGGCCATGAACTCAACTTGAGAGATAGTCTGGGTTTGAACATTCCCTACACTGGCAGATTTCAGAACTACCGGAGAAGGGAGGAAACTGGCATTCACCACCGCACTGACTCTGCTAAGGTAGTGGGAGAGGAAAGATTTCAGAGAATTCTACTGCATTCTCTGGTGGAGGGGTGGGGGGATCAGAAAGGAAGATGTCAAATATTCCTGGAGTGCTGAAAGTCTAGGTCCTGCATCTAGATTCCCAGAACTGGCCTCCTCACCTGTCGGTTTCTGGGCCATGCAAGGGGAATTCTAAGCAAGGACTCTCTTGGCACCATCTTCCCAGAACTCCATATGCAAAGTCTACATTTTCTAATCCCCCACATGGAAATTGATAACCAAGACCAAAGTGACTCAGAGGACATTCACAAAGAAACGTGTATATTTACCTCAGTACTTCCAACCTTATTTAGCCAAGAGAACATTTGTTTCTCACACAATACTTATGAAAATATTGTCATTGTTGAAATAATAGTTTCCCATTTGACATGCTTCAGCGTTTTAAATGCCTTTAGAGATAATAAAATGTTTTGGTGGAAAAAACAGAGGTTCAGAGTCAAGCAGAGGACTCTGCTTCCAGCCTTGCTTTTCCAATTCACCACTTTCATTTGTATGGACTTGAACAAGTTCCTGTATATCTCTGACATTTCCCCTTAATTTTTAAGGATGATAGATATATCCCTTTTTATATGCTGCTGCTTTTGAGTTGTAGGACTCCATGAAAATGTCAGTTGTATAGAGTTTGATAACAATTACCTAGCATATAAATGATAACAGTGGTTTTCATTTGTGATTCCAATTCTTTCATCCAATTTATCTTGCATTAGAGAACCAAGATATCATGGTAAATTATATTAGTAATTTCATAGTTTAATCTAAGTGACATCATTAGGCTTTGATCTTTCCAAGTCCTGTGATTGTACTTTTGATTTCTTTCCCATACAGAACTGTCCTTTCATATTTTCTGTTTGTTCCCTTCCATGTAGGGTCTGTGAGGCTTCTCAGTGCCCTTGTTTGCTCCGCTGCCTTGTGAGGTCTGACATTTTATTGTGTTATTATGTATTGAAGTGTAATAAATCCAGTCTATACTAATATGAATTAGATCTCCAAAGGTACAAATGACAAGGTGTGGCGTGACTTTGGAATATATACACTCACTTCTCATTTATCAACAAGATTAGGTTCCAAAGATCAGATAATTATATGAAATAAATGTTAACCAATGGTTGGGTGCTACACCCTTTTTATGACACAAGTGTTCACCCCCAGTGTCACTCACAACCGATAAATGCACCTTTAAAAAAATTGTTTTATTATGGGTTCATACGACCTTTTCTTTTTTTAATCATTTTATTAGGGGCTCATACAACTCTTATCACAATCCATACACACATCAATTGTGTAAAGCGCATTTGTACATTCATTGCCCTCA
>NW_022111323.1:1793731-1810197 GCF_000313985.2 Echinops telfairi | reverse complement strand
TCACCACCAATTTGGATCACTTGTTGTTCCCTTGTCCCTGGGTTTGTTAACATCTCTTCCTTTCCCCCCACCTCCACCTCACCCTCTGCTATGTCCCCCTGGGAACTGTCTGTCGTGTTGTTTTCTCTTCCAGATTGTTCATCCAGCCTATCTTATTTAGACAGGCCTGTGGAGATAATAACATGCACAAAAACAAGACAGAGCAAAACCAAGCAACAAATGCACCTTTTGTATCTCAATATGCCAAGGAAAATTCCTCTTTCCCTCTATACTTTTACACTATCAGGTGCCTACAGAGATTGAAGGATTGGCAGGCATGGCAGTGTTGCTGTCTACTGCTAGTTCCTGCCACCTCCACTGGACAAGGGCCCTGTTTGCCCTCAGTCTGCCTCCTCTTGCTACCTGTCCCGTACAAAGACACTAACAAATGTAGTCCTTGTCTTCCCCCGTTCTCTCATCTCCCCTTTGACCACCGTAGCACCTTTGGACCCTGATCAACCCTCCCTCTTCTCACCTGTAACCTGGTGTCATCCCACTATTACCCAATGCCTTCTGTGGCCAAACTGAACTTCCAACAAATGGGAGAAGGCATCTCACAGTTGGTGGGCTGCTGTGCCTCATGGGGCCTGGTTATTGCTGGACTCTAAAATATCATTTTCACTGGTTCCCAGAGGACACCGAAACTTTGGCCAAGAGGGTCTGCATGTGTTCCAGACCACTGGAGTTACCACTTGACAATTTTTCAAAGTTGTCATAAGTGAAAAATGCTAAATAAGTTATTAGAAAAATGTGTCGATTTTTTGTTTGTAGCTTTTTGTTATTTTGAATAAACAAAACATTAAAACCACCACGTTACTTATTCTACACCAGACATCACCCTGAATCCATTACAACCCGTTACAAAGTTTAAGTCATTTCATAATCATCATAACCTTATGCAAAATCTACCACTATTACTCCTATTATAAGAGCTGACATGCATGAGGGCTGTATCATTTTACTATATCAACTAACACTATAGTTGTTAGATGTCACGCAGCTGGTTCTGATTCATACATGCAACAGAATGAAACACTGACCCACCCTGTACAGGGGCCACAATTGTTGTTATGGTTAAGCATGGTGTCAATAAATCTTTTTGAATGTAATCCTCTTTTTCCTCTGACCATCCACTTAACCAAGTATGATGTTCTTTTCAAGGTACAGGTCTGTCCTGAAAACATATCCAAAATATATGAGAAAAACATGTCACCATTTTGGCATTATGAAACATTCTGGCTGTACTTCTGTCAAGATGGAGTTATTTGTTCTTCTGGCAGTCCATGATATTTTCAATGTTCTTCACCAACATTGAAATACATTAATATTTCTCTAGACTTCTTTTCACAAATTTATGAGGTGATTGAAAGTAGCATGACTTGGGTCAGAAGCACCTTAAACATGCTAAAAATGCCTTAAACTTGCTAAAAATGTCCCAATGTAATATCTCTTCTGATATCTTGACTGATGCTTCGAGAACACTGATTGTGGACCCAAGCAAAGTGAAATACTGGATGACATCATATTTTCTCTGTTTAGAATGATATTGTCGATTGGTCCAGTTGTGAAGATTTTTTAATTTCTTTGCATTTTGCAGCAGTCCATTCTGAAGGTTGTAGTCTGATTTTGTTTTCATCAGCAAGTACTTCACGTCCTCACTTTCAGCAAGTAAGGTGTCATCTGCATATCATAGGTCGTTAATTAGCCATCCTCCAATCATAATGGTTCATTCTTCTTCATCGAATTCAAAGTTTCTCTGATTATTTTCTCAGCACACAGATTGAATAAATATAGTGAAATGATACATCCCCCATGCACAATATTCATGATTTTATACCACACTCAAAGGGCTAATATTCATGATTTTAAACCATGCACTATTCCTTTTTTCTATTTGAATGACTGCCTCCTAGTCTATGTACAAGTGTTACATGAACAAAATTAAGTGTTCTGAAATGTCCATCCTCACAATGTTAAGTATAATTTGTTATAATCCATATAATATACTGATTTTCCATAGTAAATAAAATAAAAGTAAACATCTTTCTGGTGTTCTGTGCTTTCATCCAAGATCCATCTGAAGTCGGCCTCATTTCACATACTCTTCTGAATCCAGAATTCATTTCTGTCAACTCCCAGTTGCTGTACTCTTGTTTTTCTTCAGCAAAATGTTATTGTATGTGATATTAATATTTTCTCTAATTTCTTACCCCCGCCCCCGCCTAATTTCAACATTCTACTGGGTCATCTTTCTTTGGAAATAGAGCAAATATGGATTTCTTCCAGTTTGTCTTCCAAATATTTTGGTATATATTACAGAATACTTCTTATACTGCATTAGCAAGATGAAATATTTCATTTAGATCCTTGTTTTTGAAATGCCTTCATAAATTTGGACTTCTCCCTACACTCCCATTGTTTTTTGTTTTTTGTTTTGACCATATTATACCTTTTGAAATGGTTGAATTTTGACCAGGTCTTTTTGGTACAGTTGATGCTATCTGTATCATTCAATATTTTGCCCATATAATTCTTCAATATTTCAACTCTAGGCTAACATTTCCTTTCAAAACTTTCAGCGTGGATGTGCTGAAAATATTGTTTCTTTTTGGTTTTATAACTCTTCTTTACATGTCATTATAATATTGCTAGGTAATCAGAACGTGAGCAAAAAGGAAACGGAACAATGGAAGAAATCCCAGCACAGAGGAAAGTGAAGGGCTAAAGAGAGACATTTTCTTTATCTATGGTTTTCAAAAGAGAAGAAATTTCCAACAGAGAGAGGAGGAGGCAGCAAAAAGTTGGTGACTCAACATGTGCACAGTTCCCTAAATGACTGAATTGATTCTTGGATTCAGTCAGGTGACAAGGACACAGCAAGGACTTTTGGTATGTGCGCAACATTTATAAAGGGCAAATACACTATGAAGAGATAGCCAATGGAAAATCCACAAATAGTAGTATAAAAAAATCTGAAGTGCTATCCAGCAGCATACATTCAGACTAGCTGATATGCCCATCTACATGATCAGTGATAACACTCGCTTGCTTTGTTTGGACCTCTTATTTCTCATCTGAATTCCCTTTTATGTGCATGACAAGAACCAAGAGAGGAGGTGCCTGAAGCTTTCAGTAACATTTGGTCGTATGACTCAGATTGCTGTGCAACTGTGCCACTCTATGCACCATAGTGAGGTCTAATTCCCTTGGGAATATGTCCTCTTTTTGATTCCTTCTCTCATTCTTATTTTACTTTCAAATTTTTAAGAGATGCAACAAGGAGAATTTGAAAGCAGGGGCATGTTTGGAAACAGAAAATATACCTGTATGAGCGTCCAGGTTTGCTTGGATTCTGGAGAATAAAGAGATATTTTCTTCCTTTGGTCCAGATACCTGGACATTCACGATAGGTGTCAGAAGTCAAGTCCCACGATTCACAATGACCTCATATGGAACTCCCTTGGGAAGCCATTATAATTTAACTAACTCAATCTTCCAGGGAGTGCGAGCACTTTTGATTCCTTCTGGATGTCTTAGACCCTAGGAAGAGGAAACCAAGAAATGGAAAATGGTACCAGACAACTAGGGAAGGGGAATTCTCTAGCATTCCTACCCACAAACAGCACACAGACCCAATATATGGACAGTTCTTTTGTCTCTGAAACATACCAGGAAAAAGATGCAGTTTGGGCTGCCAGCTGGCCAACCTCCAATAGCATCTCTCTACTCTGCCTGGCTTTTGGCAACTATGTGTATTTGCAGCCACCCCGAAGGAAATGAATGCCCCACCAAAAATGTACATGTCAGAGAGCAAGAGAGGAGACTCAGGGACTCACCACATATTTAAGATAGTATCCTACGAATGCTGCAGAGATACTTCTTTTAGGGTGTCTTTTTTTAAGCAATATAAAGAAAGCCACTAGCCAGAAACAGTTAAAAAAGTTGGAAATGTATCTCAGGATGCTTAGGGTATTGCTTCCCTACCCCTTGATTTGAAAAAAACTCCCCCACCAGATTCAGGACAGATGGAGCCAAGGCATTTATTCTGTGAATCTTATGAGAATTTCCTGATCCTCAAATAGTCATTACTGGTTGGCATTTTTTTTGTTAAATCCTAGAAGCCATATAAGAAACTCAAAGATTGTTTTCATTTCAGCCAATGACTGCCTTTCCAATTCCTGTACTCTCACGAAATGTAACAGTCAACCAGAGCTAACAACACCAGAATTTATCACCTGAAAGAGGCGGGGACCCACCCGGAAGGTGTACAGAGCCCCTTTGAGACTTTGTCACAAAGATATAAGATGCACAGAAGGAAAGGATTTACCCAGGAGTAGCATGCAAGGCCTCATCTGAGAATTAAGGTGTGTACAGGTAATACATTAAGATTAGGTTTTCTGGAAACCCAGATTACAGGTTATACAGCGAGACTTCATAATACTGGATACGCAGCATCACAGAGGAGTAGGGATGCCCATCTTCTCTTATGATCTCCTTTGGACACACTTCTAGGATGCATTCTTAAGCCTTCATTCACTGCAGAATGTTCCTAAATTGTACAGGAATTGTAAGATTGCCCTTGATCTCTTGTTGATATTAGGAAAGAATAAACCAGAAACTAAGAGTGAAGATGTGGGCTTCCAGTCTCTGTATATAGGAACCCAGGAACCAACAAATCCTTCAGCCCCAGAGCCAGCAACTACATTTTCAAAATCCATAAATCCCAGAGAGACACTATTGTGAAACAGAGAGAACTTTAACCCACTGCTCAAGGCCAGGTATTATCAACTTTTCCCCCTGTATGAGCAACTGATAAGCCAGATGAAATAGGTTCCAACTCCATTAATCATGCAGGACTTACACATTAAAGATTAATTAGAGATCTTTACAAATGACACAGAAAATTCATTAAGGAATGGAGAAAGTGTTCCCAACTTTCCTACTGCTGCGACCCTTTAATACAGTTCCTCATGTTGTGGTGTCCCCCTAACGATAAAATTATTTTCGTTGCTACTGCATAATTGTAATTTTGCTACTGGTATGAATCAGGCGACCCCAGTGAAAGGGTCATTCAACCCCCAAAGGGGTCGCAACCCATAGGCTGAGAACCCCTGCCTTAGAAAGACATAAATTAAACTTTGAAAGGACTTTAACCATCCAGGAGAGTGAAGGTATTAAGGGAAAGACTGTGACATATACCAATGAATTGCATGTCCAAAATAGCAACTACTTTACAGGGACAGAAGCAATACTTTTTCCAATTCCCACTGAGATCATGGTTCAGCAGATGTGAAGTGGTCAAGGGACAGCATGCTTTTTTGTCTTTTACAAGGAATAAAAGCCTTTCAAAGGAATCCAGGTAATCATAGCAATCAGGAACAACCAAGTACTTCAGGAAAATCCAAAAGGCTAAGGGAGTCACATGATATCATATTGAGTTTATAACTCAATTTGCCCTAGGCATCAGAAAGAAATTACAAAAGTTTGTTATAAGCTCAGTGAACCCCATGGACAATATATTGAATATGGCTTCCTTAGTGTTTTGTATTAAGGATGTAAAAGAGGAACAGAGGGGCCTGAAGAAGGAGAGATAAAGGGAGAAGTGGCAGGCCTTTTTAATAGCTGCCCTACAGGGGCAGTGGCCTCAAGGTTTACAAAAGGGAACACTCCAGGACACTCCTAATCGGAACTGTCACTGATACAAGAAGACTGAACACTGGAAGCAAGAATTTCCTCGTTTTCAGAATCCCTGCAGCCAGTGCCCTTTATGCCAGAAGTTCAGCCATTGAAAGAACAACAGCCCCACAAACCAGAAGGACTTTGAGTCAGCAACCTCAAATAATAAGGCCTTGATGAAGCCCTTTGCTCCATCAGCGTCTTTAAGTACCATCTCCTTCAATGGTAGAGAGCCTAGGACAACCTTTAATGTAGCTGGGAAAACCTGTTGATTTTCTTTTGGATTTGGGAGCTGTCTTCTCCATGCTGACCTCCTATTGAGAACTTCTCTCCCCTTAAATCTCCAATTTTATGCTACTTTTATTTCTAGTTAAGGAGCCCTGGTGAAGTAGTGGCTACTCCTTGGGCTGCTAACTGCAAAGCCAGAAGTTCGAGACCACCAGCTAATTGGTGGGAGAAAAACAGGGATTTATACTCCCATGAAGAGTTATAGTCTTGGAAACACAAGGAGGAAGGTCTATCCTGTCCTATGGGGTTGCTGTGAGTCAGCACCAACATGATAGCAGTGAGTTTGATTTTTTTTAAAAATGTTAGTTGTGCCTCAATAGCTCACTCCATTACTAGGGAGAGACATTCTGAGCAAAGTAAAAACCCAAGTAATTTTCTCAATGAAAACAGAGGAACCTAAGATGGCATTATTTGTCAAAATAAAATTGAGCTAAATTAACATCGAAAGAAAGCACCATTTATGGGCAACATGAATTTCAAGCCGGGTGCTTTATGCCAGACTTATTATGATTAGATCGAAGGATCCTATTCATTTCTCTTACAGGAGGTAATACCCCATCCAGCCAGAGGCCAGAGAAGGATTAAAAAGAATTATTGACACATTATTACAGCACAAACTGTTAGTGTACTTTGAATCATGCCTACATCAGACAAATCACTTTTTATTATGCTCCTACAATCTGCAGTTCATCTTTTGGATAATTCATCTTTGGATAAATGGATATGTTTAAAGGCCCGAAATTGGTCTAGGGAAGCATGACCTGTCCCCTTGGAGATTTGGACCTAAGTAGAAGGATTTATGTATTATCTAATCTCCTCCAGATGCCAGGTGTGTCCACAACAAAGAAAGACCTTGTTCATCCTATTGTAAGACCCTGGCATTGTTCTTAAAATTTGGGTCCTTATTTGTTTCCATTCTGCCCCTTTCACTAACGGGTATCCAATGGAATCCCTCAGCTACGGTATTCATCTTGCAAACTTGTAGTAGAAATTCATTTTTCCAAATAGGATCCTTTCCCCTTTTTCTATAATCCCCTTTAGGGACTTCTCCCCTACCCTAAATACCTCCATTTCCCAGAGACCAATTTATTTACCCAGAACGGTTTTGCTAAGGGAGACATTTGAGATGCACACATTTACCCCTAATGGTCAATACTCACTGGGAAAGTATAGGGACAGAATATTGTTCTCTTATTTCTATTACCTGAGAAAGAAATCCTTCATTGTCACTACTCAGGTGTGTCATGTTTTAGGATGATTTACATAATTCTACTCGAACACTGCCCTCTGTTTCAGCCCTCTAGCTAACACTTACTTTTGGAAGTATATGTCTGAGTGGGGCCAAATAAGTAGGACCTCGTTTGTCATAAATCATATGTCAGAATGTCTCCTTCTCCAGAAGGGGATATATTTTGTCTTCAGAAGTTCTGTATATCAATGTTTACCAACCAACTGCTCGGGGATTTGCACCTGTGATATGCCGTACCTACTTGCCTACTATATCAGTTGCTAATGCCACAAGCCCATCCTGATTCATCTAAGTCCCACACATAGAACGGACAAAAGATCAGGGCTATTAATTTCCATTTTACTAGGAATCAGCACATTGGTGGGAATAGCAAAAACTGCTGCTAGAACCACTGGACCGGTCTCTGCAGGAAATATATATGTTACCATTCCTTATAGTTAAGGATCAAATCAATTCCCTAGTGACAATAGTTCTTCAGAATCAGTGGGACCTAAACATGCTAGCAGTGACCCAAGATGAAATTTATGCCACGCACAAGGAGGAATACTGTTTCTGGTAAACCAAACAATCAAAGTTCAAGATTGAGTCCACTACTTCCTGGAAGAAGCAAGAGAACTGAAGGCTCAAGCCACATGTAGATGGAGATATTTGTCTGATAGTTGGTCTTGAAACTCCTGGTTGCTATCCTCTCGGGGCCCCTTTGTCTCTATTATTCTCTTGCTTTGGGGAGGGGAGTTCTTTTGCTTTTATCTGTTTCGTCTCTTCCAGGCTGGAAGCAGTTAGACAACAAATTATTGTGCAGCCAACATACTCTTGCTTCCCCTTTTACCCTAGACTGGACTGGTACCAAATTCCATACAGATCCATTCTTCAGAACTCCTTTCCCAGATGACAGAAATGGTGTTATCCAAATAAGCGTTATGCTCCTCCTTAGCAGGAAGCAGCTACATAAGAATGATCTTCAAGCCTCAACTGCCAAAAACAGTTAGATGGTATTACTTGAGTGGGGAATGGTAGCTAGATCTAGGGCTAGAAGGGACGGGACCAATGGAAAGAATCCCAGTGCAGAGGGAGCATGTGATAGTTAGGTCTATTGTGCTAATTAGGCCAATAGGAACATGTGGGCGGAGTTTAATCAGGTCGCAGCTTGATTGGAGGACGACAAAAATAATTAGAGACAGCTGGCATTCCATCTCCTTCTTGCTCCCTGGTTATCAGACCAGTGTGCTGCTGCTTTAGCAAGTTCTCTGCCTAAACCTGTTTGCTACACAACCTGTGGGCCAAGCCAACCCATAGATTGTGTCGCTAGAGCTTGAGGCTCCTTCGAGACCTGTTTTGCCACTCTGCTGGTGCATACATTGCTAGAGCTTGAGGCTGGTGGATCCTGTTGAGGCAGTTGAGTTTGAGATCCCATCAGGGCCTGCTTTGCTAAGCTCCCAAGCTACTCACTGTTGCTTACCCACCCTACTGTCTGCTTCATGTGGGCAGATTCTATCTTGCCCGAGGGAAACCTCTGCAGTCTGCTTTCTTGACCTTGGACCTGGCAGCCCATGTGAGTTAAAGGACTTCCAGTATATTAACTGTTCCACAAAAGTGAATTGAAATGAGTACTCTGTACTGCTGTGTGGACTAATTAGCTGTTATATACCTTCACACTAACATATAACATGGTTGCTCTAGAGAACCATGCCTAACACAGAGGGTAAGTGCAGAAAAGACACATTTCCTTGTTCAATAGTTTTCAAATGGGAAGGAATTGCAACAGAGGGTGAAGCAGTAAAAGAACTTGGACTGGATATACACAAAGCCCACACAAAATATTTCATTGGTACTTGAGTTCTGGCTATAAGACACAGCATGAACTTTGAGTACATGCACAACAGTTGTAAAGGGGAGATACACTATGAATATCTAGCCAATAGTAGAGGGTCTATCATCAACAGAAAAAAAATCTGAATTGCTATCCAACAGTACAATCTCACACCAGCTGATATGCCTGTCTGCATGCTCTGTGCTGGGCATAACCCTGAAATAAACTCATTCATTCCTTTCTTACCTCTTATGTGAATTCCTTCTTAAAATCATCACAAGAACTGAGAGAGATGGGGCCTGAATTCCCAGCTTGTCTAGTAACAATAGTTCGCTTTATCTTCTTTAGCTGCCATAAGAAATTTCCTTTTCAGGTCTTTTACCTCATCATTTCTTCCATTCACTTTAACTACTGTGTTCAAAAACAAGTTTCAGAGTCTCTTTTGAAATACACTTTTGTCTTCTCTTTCTTTCTTGGCATATTATTTTTGCTACCTTCATGTATGTCTTTCTTGATGGCATTCCCACAATTTATCAGCTCTTCTGTCATTAGTGTAAAATTCATTAAATCTGTTCTTGAGGTGTTCTCTGAATTCAGGTGGGATATATTCAAAGTCATATTTTGGTGCTCATGGAATTGTCTTAATTTTTTCAAGTACAATCTGAACTTACTGCAGATGAACATTTGATTCTCTGATCCACAGTTGGCCCCTGGCTTTATTTTAACTGATGATGTTGATATTGTAGTCTCTAACTACAGATATAGTCAATGCGATCTCTGTGTATTCCATTAGATGAGATCCAGGTGTATAGCTACCATTTATGGGGTTGAAAACAAATGTATTTACTATGAAAAAGTTATTGGTCTTTCAAATTTCTATCATGTCAACTCAAGCTTCATTTTTATCACCAAAACCATATCAAACTACTTACTCTTGTTTCTATTTTTCACACTTCAATTGCCAATAATTATCAATGCATCTTAATGGCATGTTTGAAGAAGTTGAAAGAATTCCTTTTTTCTCATCACTAGTTTTTCTGGTTGCTGGGTAAATTTAAATAGTAATTATACTAACTGGACTTCCTTGTAGGAGTATAGATATTATCCTAGCACAGACAACTTTGTGCTTCAAGATAGATCTTGAAATTTTTTTTTGTTTTGTTTTTGATGATCAATGTAATGCCATTCCTCTTAAATTTGTCATTTCTGGCATAATAAGCCACATAATTTTCTGACTCAAATGGCCAATAGCAGTACATTTCAGCTTACTAAAGTCTATATGTTCCATTTAATATTTGATGACTTCCTATTTCCTTATATTCATACTTCACACATTCTATGTTCCAATTATTAATGGATATCTGCAGTTGTTCCTTCTCATTTTGAACTGTGCTCCATCAGAAAATTAAAATCCCAAAAATCTATGCTCCATCCATGTCATTAAAGTCAACTGTACTTTGAGTGAGGAGGCAGTTCATCCCAAGTCATATTTTGTGTACCTTCAAATCTGAGGAACTCATCTTCCCAAACTGTATCTGACAATATTCTATTGCCATTCATAAGGTTTACAGTGACTAATTTCTCAGAAATGGACAGCCTATCATCTTGCCCCAGTATACTTTTAGTCTGGAAACTTTGCTAAATTTTGTTTACCCTAGTTGACGATGCTGGCTTTTAAAATAAAGGTGGCATAGCTTCCAGCATCACAGCAACACATAAATTACTACAGTACAACCAACTAACAGAGAAGTAGTGGACTGAAAATTCTAAGACATGTTAATTATTCTGCCCATGCAACTAGTAAGAGTCCAGAGCTAATAGTTGAACCTAGGCAAGCATTGGTTGCTCTAGTTGCGTTTCCAATTATTATTGCTGTCTTAAAAGTTTTGTGTAATGAATAACTTCTACCAATTCCTTGATTTTACTCAAGTAGTACTTGTAGTTTTAGATCTGCCTAAAAAGTGAGACAGCAAGGAAACGACAGAGCCAAGATTTTGAAACCACATATGTCTTAGTCCAAATCCCTTAAGATTCTTCTATTGGTGATATTGTACAAATTTTGCAGATGAAAATTAAAGAGTAGGAATTTCCTGTTCAACAAGAGTTTATTAAGTATATATTATGTGCTCTGTATTTAGGTCAAAATTCTTATTTACATGAGGTAGATATCATTATCTTGTTTTAACAGGTGGGGAAGCTGAATCTAGAATATTATTGTTTCTGGTCACAATTTGCTTATAAATATGACTACTAGAAATTAGTCTGTTTATTTGGAATTAAAGAAGCACAGATTCTACCAGTACCTAATTATATGGATTTTGGTGTCTTCATATGTTAAAAGTAAAGAAGTACTGTAGAACCCCAATCTGATATTTAAAAAGAAATAGTATTGAGTTTTGGTGAATGATTACACAGCAAAGTAAACTTGGTTCCAATTTACATATATATCCAATTTACATATATACATATACATAAGTTTAGTGACGTTGCATACATTACAGTGAGTCAACATTCCCATTTCATTATTTTCATCTAACTATTTCTTTCCATGTCTTCCTCACCTTCTTCTCTTTGCTTTAGCTTAAATATTGACTGGTTTCATTTAGTTGGTTTTCTAAAGAAGCATAGCACTTAGGGGTGATAATGGTTATTTTACAAACCAATCTGTTATTTAACTGAAACGTGATCTCCAGGAGTGGTTTCAGTTCCATGTTTAAAGAAGATGTCAGGGAAATATATGCATGGCTTCCTCTAGTCTCTACCATTCCAGTGAGTATGGCGTCTGTTTTTGTTGCTGTTGTTTTTGTTTGTTTGTTTGTTTGTTTGTTTGTTTGTTTGTTTGTTTTAAGAATTTGAGAATAGTTCCATTCTCTCTGGGGACATTATATCCTGACCACTAATGGTTGCTAGTGGTAATCAGACACTATTTAATTCTTCTGGTCTCAGAATATATGAGTCTTTGGTTCTTGTGGGCCGTTAGTCCTATAGACTCGCTTCTACTTTGAATCTTTGGAGTTCTTTCTCTTTTGCTTCAGATTAGTGGAGACCTTATCTATTTTAGATGTCTGCTCTATCTTAGATTGTTGCTCAGAATCTCTGAAAATTCTGGATACCACTCAAAAAACTAGGTTGTAGAACATACATTTTATGGAAAATGTTTGGTAATTGACTGAATTGACTTATGAGACTATAGATCTAAGTGTTCAAATCCAATAAAACAATCACATAAGGTGACTGGTTATATCTAGAAATTATTTGTACCTGTGTCTTTTATCTCATACTGACCCTACAGGACATGGTAGAACTACCCCTACGTGTTTCCAAGACTGTAACTTTGTAAGAGTAGAAATTCCCATCTTTCTCCCCTGGAGCAGCTGGTGGTTTTTACCTGCTGCTCTTGTAGTTTGGCAACCCAACTTTTAACCACTACACCACCAGAGCTCAGAATGAGTTGGCATCGACTTGAAGCCAGGGAGTTTGTTTCGAGAGTGTCCCTAAGTGATATATATATATATGTATATGTATTTGTGTGTGTGTGTGTGTGTGTATTATTCACTCATCTATACCAAGAAATTTGGAAGACAAATACTTGGCCAATCAACTAGAATAGATCCATAGTTGTACCCATCCCAAAGAAAGAAGACCAAAAAGATTGTGCAAATTATGTAACTATATAATTTATATCTTATGCAAGTAAAATGTTGCTGAATATCATTCTAAAACAGTTGTAGCAGTCCTTTGATGGAAAGGTGTCAGAGATTCAGACCAGATTCAGGGAACAAGGAATATCATTGCTGATGTCAAATTCTTGCCTGAAAGCAGGTTATGTGTTTTATTGACTGAATAAAGTAATTTGACTGTGTGGATCAAAACAAATTATGAATAGCCTTAAAAAGAATGGGAATTGTGGTTCACTTGTGCTCATGCAGAACTTTTACATGGATCAGGAGGTCATACTTGGAAGGAAAGAAGTGAATACTGCATGGCTTAAAATCTTTAAAGGTATGTGTCAGGGTTGTATCATATCACCATACGTATTCAAACTGTATTACAAGCAAATAATCAGAGAAGCTGGACTGTATGAAAATAATGCAGCATCAAATTTGGAGGAAGGTTTATTAAAAACATGTGATATTCAGATGGCACAACCTTGCTTGCTGAAAATAAGGAGGACTTGAAACACTTACTGATGCAGAACAAGTATTGTAGTCTTCAGTATGGATTACCACTTAATGTAAAGAAAACAGAAATTATTACAATTAGACAAATATGTAATATCATGATAAACAGAAAAAAGATTGTAGTAGTCAAAGAATTCATCTGGCTTAGATACACCATCATTGCTCCTGGAAGCAGCAGTCAAGAGATCGTAGGACACACTGCTGCCAATGAACAAAGAGGACCATAGGGCTGACTCCACCACAAGACACGACATCCCTCACTGACCCATAGCGCTACAGGGACAACACTGGAGGCACAGTGTGGGAATTGTGCCAGATCTGACCCCACCACACCAAGGTGAAACACTAAGGGTGTACAACAGAAAAGAAAGGGTAGCAGAGAAATGAAGTTCCCAGGGAATGCAAAAAATAGACTGTGAGGCTAGGGCATGGCACACCATTAGACTCAACCAGAAAACACTCCTAAAGGTCAACAAACAGACCTTGAATTATTTATAAACGTTTCTCTTTTTTGTCGTTGTTTTGTTGTTGTTTTGTTTTCTTTTCTTTTGTTGCTTTCTTTTGCCCTGTCTTCTTTTGTGCATATTATTGTCTCTGCTTGTCTATATAAGATAGGCGGGGTAAACAATCCAGTGGAGAAAACAGGGGACCGACAGTTGGGTGGGGGGAGACACGGGAGAGGGGAAGGTGGGGGAAAGGAAGTGGGTGTTGATAAACCCAGTGACAAGGGAACAACAAGTGATCTAAAATCAATGGCAAAGAAGGTGTAGGAGGTCTGATAGGGCTTGATCAAGGGCAATGTAACCGAGAGGAATTACTGAAACTTAAATGAAGGCTAAGCATGAGAGTGGGACAAGAGGAAAGTAAAAGGAAGTAGAGGAAAGGACTAGGAAACAAAAGGCATTTATAAAGGTCTAAATAAAGGTGTGTACATATGTAAATATATTTATGCATGATGATGGGGAAATAGAGTTTTGTATATATTTATAGGTTTAGTTATTAAGGTAGCAGATGGGCATTGCACCTCTACTCAAGTACTCCCTCAATGCAAAAACACTTTTCTCTATTAACCTGGCATTCCATTATGCTCACCTTCTGGACACAGTCGCTGAAAACAAAGTGGATGCATAAGCAAATGTGGTGAAGAAAGCTGATGGTACCTGGCTATCAAAAGTTATAGCATCTGGGGCCTCACAGGCTTGAAGGTAAACAAGCGGCCATCTAGCTGAGAAGCAACAAAGCCTGTAAGGAAGAAGCACACCAGCCTGTGTGATCATGAGGTGTTGATAGGATCAGGTATCAAGCATTAAAGGCCCCAAACAAAAACTCATATCATCATGAATGAGGGGGAGTGCAGATTGGAGACCCAAAGCCTATCTGTAGGCAGTTGGACATCCCCTTACAGAAGAGTCACGGGGAGGAGATGAGCCAGTCAGGGTGCAGTATAACACAGGTGAAATATACAATTTTCCTGTGGCTCTTTAATGTTTTCTCCCCCGCCCCACTATCATGACTCCAATTCTACCTCACAAATCTGGCTAGACCAGAGCATGTACACTGGGACACATAAGAGCTGGAAACACAGGGAATCCAGGACAGATATACCTCTCAGGACCAATATTGAGAGTAACCATACCAGGAAGGTAAGGAGAAGGTGGGGGAAGGAAGGGGGGGCCGATCACAATGATCTACATATAACCCCCTCCCAGCGGGATGGACAACAGAAACGTAGGTAAAGAGAGACATTGGTCAGTGTAAGACATGAAAAAATAATAATTTATAAATTATCAAGGGTTCATCAGGGAGGGAGGGGGAAGGGGAAGGGGAAAATGAGAAGCTATTACCAAGGGCTCAAGTAGAAAGAAAATGATAATGGCAACACATGTACAAATGTGCTTGACACAATGGATGAATTTGTAGATTGTGATAAGAGTTGTACGAGCCTCCAATAAAATGATTAAAAAAGAAAAAAAAAGGACACACTGCCTTTGTTAAACCTGTTTCACACCAATCCCTTTAAAATGTTGAAAAATACTAATGTTATTTTGAGGACTAAGGTGCCCCTGACCAAAGCCATTGTATTTTGAATTGCCTCAGATACTTGTAAAAGTTGGACATTGAATAAGGAAGACAGAAGAAAAGTTGTTATTAGGAGAGACCAGTCCCCGGAAAAGGATATAATACTTGGTAAAGCATATGGACAGTGGAACAGATCCACCTTTGACAAGATAGATTGACACAGTGGTTGTGGCAGTTACATAATCTCCTGTTAACTTGAGTGAAAGGGTGGAGTCTAGCCAGTCAATCTGGTCATTGTCAATGCTGCCTCTGTGTGGGCATGGACTTCTCTGGAGGATTCTGGAAACTTATTCCTTCCTTCTTAGAGATGGTACACACACTTTCTTTGCTTCTCATTCTGACAAGCCATATGAAGCTACACTGACGGCAGCCAGAGCCCTGAAGCTCCAGGAGCCACGCAGAGTCACGCACCAGCACTGAGATGCTTCCACAACAACTGGATCACGAGACTTTCCACCCACCAGCCTGTGATCTTCCTGCATTCGGCATCATTGCATGTGTTGCATGACTCTGAAGAAGACTTTATAGACTGATATCAAACATATGGACTAATGTCGGAATTATGGACTTGATCTGGATTGGAATGGGCTGTTTTCTTAATATACAATTACACTTTGATATAAAACTCTCTCTTATACATATATGAGTGTCTCTGGATTTGTTTCTCTGGTCAACCCAGACTGACACAGGAGGTACAACAAGGGGCTAAAATATAACAATTGTGGCGATGGTGCAGGAATAGGCAGTGCCTTGTTATGTTGTATATAGGGTTGCGGTGAGTCCAAACTAACTCAACAGCACCTAATGACATGTGCATGACACACACATATTGCAATCATGAGATATCCCAAGCCATGTTTGTAAGGCTTAAAACGGAAGCAGGCAGATTTTCCAGAAGGCCTCCTCTTGGCCTCATTCCCACTGTCAGAGTCACAGTTGCAGGTCTTGTGCAAAAGAGGTTATTTAGATTTTTTTTTGAAGGGAGGATGGTGAAACATTATTTCACTTCCTTTCACTATGTTATCAGGAGAGACCAATCCACCGAGAAGGGCATCATGCATACTAAAGTAGAGGGTCTGTGTATTAGTCTAGGTATTTTGGAGAAACAAATCCACAACGACTCACGTATAAGAGAGAGTTTTAT
>NW_022111323.1:1755806-1792534 GCF_000313985.2 Echinops telfairi | reverse complement strand
GCTAAGGCAGCTGCACCCGGTGCAACCATCACAAAACAAGAGACCCGAGAACTAGAAAGGCGAGGCTTCACCACCCATTTATCCCTCCACCTTTCAACCAGCCCCACGTGTGATTATCGGCCAGGCTGGCACAATTAACTAACTCAGTCAGCAAAAAAGGGAAGGGTCTGCAACAATTGACTCAAACAGCAATGACTATGAGGATGATACAGGACCTGGTAGCTGTTTCCATTCTGTTCTACATTATTTTGCAATGAGTTGAAACAAATTTGATGGCACCTAACAATCTCTAAACCCACTGTCATTGCATCTACTCCAACTCAGAGGGACACCATAGGACAGAATGGACTGTTCTTTAGGATTTTGGCATCTAAGTCTTTTTTTTTTTAAGCTGAATTGGTTTTGACCATTTTTTGTTCAAAACCATTTTATTGGAAGTTAATACAGATATCACATCATTCCACAGTTCAATCATATTAAGCAATGTTATACAATTGCTACCACAATCAGTTTCCAAACATTCTTTTCCTTCCTGAACTCCTTTACATCAGCTCCCTTTTACCGCCATCACCACCACCTCTGTACTCCTCAGAAACCCTTATTCTACTTGCTGTCCCTTATATGTTCATAAACCCTGATTTTAAATACTGAAAAACAGAAAAAGCATATCATAAGAATCCAAGAAGGTGAACCCCCAATGAGATAAACCCCAATATTAACAAATATAAGATACATCTGAGATAAACCCCAATATGTTGATTCAGAGCTTCTAAGAAGGCCCCCCTAAATGGCTGGAGGGGCTTAGAAAGGGCCTAGAGCAGGGGACATTTTTGTTATTTCTTCCCTTTCCTTCTGGGCCATTGAGTGTTCAGGATATTTGCGTTAAGGGGAAAGAGATCAATGTACATATATTTATAGGTTGAGTATTATGAAAACAGGTGGACAGTGGGCCCCCACACAAGTACTCCCTCAACACAAGAACACTTGGTTCTAACAATTCGGCAGTCTGAGGTGCTCACCCGCCTGGCACGATCGCTGAAGACAATGGGTGCACAAGAAAATGTGGTGAAGAAAGTGGATGGTGCTTGGCTACCAAAAGATATAACACCTGAAGTCGCTGAAGACAATGGGTGCACAAGCAAATGTGGTGAAGAAAGCTGATGTTGCCCAGCCACCTAAATATATAGCACCTGAAGCCTTAAAGACCTGAAGATAAACAAGCAGCCATCTAGCTGAGAGACAACAAAACCCACATGGAAGAAGCACACCAGCTTGTCCCTACTCGATAGATCGCTGAGGACAAAGGGGGTGCATTAGCAAAAGTGGTGAAGAAAGCAGATGGGCCCCGCTATCAAATGATACTTCATCTGGGGTCTTAAAGGCTTGAAGACAACCAGGCGGCCATCTAGCTAAGAAACAACAAAACCCACAAGGAAGAAGCGCACCAACCTACCCCGACACGAATGCTGAAGACAAAGCGGGTGCATAAGCAAATGCGGTGAAGAAAGCTGATGGTGCCAACCTGTCAAATTACATAGAATCTGGGGTCCCACAGGCTGGAAGATAAACAAGGGGCCATCTAACTGATAAACAACAAAGCCCACATGGTAGAAGCACACCAGCCTGTAAGATAACACGGCGTCGAAGGGATCAGGTATCAGGCATCAAAGACCAAAAAAAAATCATAACATTGTGAATGAGGGGGAGTGCAGAGTGGGGACCCAGGGCACATTCGGGGGAAATTGGACATCCCCTTGCAGAAGGGCTGTGGGCAGGAGATGAGCCAATCAGAGTTCAGTGTAGTAACGATGAAATATGAATTTTTCCTCTAGTTCTTAAATGCTTCCTCCCCACCCCCCAACTACCATGATCCCAATTCTACCTTACATATCCGCCTAGACCGGAGGATGTACAACGGCACAGATAGGAACTGGAAATACAGTCAACCCAGGAAAGAGGAACACCCCAGCACCAGTGGAGAGAGTGGCGATATCAGGAGGGTGGAGGGAAGATGAGGGAGAAAGGGGGAACAGATGACAAGGTCTACATATGGCCTCCTCCCTGGGGGACAGACAGCGGAGAAGTGGGTGAGGGAGACGTCGGATGGGGTAAGATATGATAAAATAATAATAATTTATAAATTCTCGAGGGTTCAGGGGGAGGGGGGAGCGAGGAGAGGGGCTATGAGGAGCTGACACCAGAGGCTCGAGTGGAGGGCGGGTGCTGTGAGAATGATGAAGTCAACATATATACTAATGTGCTGGACACAAGTAATGTATGTATGGATTGTGATGAGTTGTATGAGCCCCTAATAAAATGATTACTTTTAAAAAAAGATTTGATGAAGGAGCTGTTGGCAGACTGAAGGGGAAAAAAAGAGCTACTTTGCCCTTTTGAATTTTGAACTGGAGGTTTGCTCCTAAAGGTGGAAAAATTTGGAGCCATTTAGGAACTCTCCTCTCTAGGACTGAACATTAAAGGGAGCCTATGATCAGCCTAAAAAGCTTGCTAGATGACCATCTGAATTCACTTGTTGACAGGAAGTGGGAGAAAAGGAGCAATAGAGATATGGGTTGAGTCTGGCCGCTGACACCCGTAGACTTGGTTCACAGGGAACAGAGGAGAAAATGAGAGCGGGTTGGCTGGTCTGAAGTTTATGTGAAACCTGAGCCTATGCCATGATCAAGGGGGCTAAGATTATGCAGAATTTGTGAAGTGCCCAATGGGCAACTCTAGTAAGGATAAATGAGGCAGCCCACAGAACTGGACCAGATGAAGAAATTATTTTGAACCTGTGAATTGGCGCACATTGCTGCTGAATTTATGGATTGTTTGTCCTGATTTGCCTTTGCTTATGGACGTGGACTCAAAAGGTTCCAACTGCAATGAAGATTCTTTACATCAAAGAATGTGTTTGTCTTCTTAGAGCACTGGGTTGATATAAATGGGCAGTAGAGAAATTGGATACCTCAAACTAGAGGGAGAAAGGCATGAGGTGGCTGGCTTATAAATTTTCATGGGTTGGGGAATATTTTGATAGGCTTATGGTATAGGTGTTCACATAGCTGCAATTGTTAGGCATAGCGTATTTTTGTTTTGTTCATCTATAGAATATTATTTTTAAATGAGGCTGGAACATTTTGAGTTGTATGCATTTTACTTTTAACCTGTTAGACAAAAAGGTGATATTATTATTGTTTTGTTTAAAAATTATGCATGGCTAAAGAGTCGTGCAAAGATTAGTTTTTTTGTACCAACATGGCACCTATAAGAATATATGGGTGGAGTTTAGCCTGTCAATCAGGTCGCAGCTTGATGAATATCTTTGGAGTTAGAACCGAGAAAAATGGCTCTCTGGAAGCCAACCCCTTCACTCTATTGATGAGCCACGCTGAGACCTGTGCAAGCCCTGTGATGCAGCCACTGCCATTAGATCCACACAACTCTCTACCCATCATCCTGTGATCTTCCTGCACTCTGTATCATTGCATGTGGCTGTATGAGACTTATGGACTTGATCTGTACTGCGCTGGGATGTTTTCTTGATATACAATTACTCCTTCATATAAAGCTCTTTTTTACACATATATGAGTGTCACTAGATTCTTTTCTCTAGTCAATGCAGCCTAACACAGACACTATCAAGGAGAACAATCTACATCTTATCAGAAAGCCAAAGCCAGAAGAAACAAACAACAAACAAAACTCTACAGAGAATATAATACGAGAAGTCACAGAAGAAAATTTCCTAATATCCCAAGTGGGATTCATGCCAGGGATACAAGAATGGTTCAACAGATGTAAATTTATGAATGCAATCCACCACATAAACAAAGAATAAGAACCATATGATCATATCAATAGATCCACAAAAATCATCTGACGATATCTAACAGCCATTTAAGATCATGTACTTAAGATCATTCAACAAGGGTTACAGTAGCACGTTGACAGATAACTGCCAGAAGTTCAGGCTGGATTAAGAAGAGGGCATGGAACAAAGGATAACATTGCTGATATCAGATGGATCTTGGCTGAAAGTAGCAAATACCAGAAAGATGTTTACTTGTGTTTCATGACATGTGCAAAGAAATTCGACTGTGTGGACCAAATGAACTGTAGATAACCTTGAGAAGAATTGAAATTCTTGAACATTTCATTGTTATCATTCTGAACTTGTACATGAATAAAGAAGCAGCTGTGCGAACAGAACAAGGGAATATTGCATGATTTAAAGTCAGGAACGTGTGTGCCAAGGTTGTATCTTCTTACCATATTTGTTCAATCTGTGTACTGAGCAAATCATCAGAGAAGTTGGGTTAAATGAAAAAGAATATGTCATCATGTTTGTAGGTAGGCGTATTAACAACCTGCCGTATGTTGATGACACAACCTTGCTTGCTGAAAGGGAGGAGGAATTGAAGCACTTGTTGATGAAGATGAAGGATCGTAGCCTTTAATATGAATTACATCTCAATGTAAGGAAGACCAAAGTCCTCACTACTGGACCAATAGGTGACATCATGATAAATGAAGAAAAGGTTGAAGTTGTCAGGGATTTTGTCTTACTTGCATCTGCAATCAATGCTCATGGAAGTAGCAATCAAGAGATCAAAAGATGAATCACAATACTTGAATGTTCAGCACAAGACATCTTTAGAATATTGAAGAGAAAGAAAGTTTCTTTGAGGACTAAGGTGCTGCTGACCCAAGTCATGTATGTGAAATATGCATGTGAAAATTGAACTTTGAATAAGGCAGACCATGGAAATATTGATGCATTTGAATTGTGGTGCTGGAAAATAATATTGAAAGTACCATAAATTGATGAAAGAACAAACAGATCTATATTTGAGGAAGTAGGATCAGAGTACTCTTTAATTGCAAGGATGGCAAGACTTAGTTTTACATACTGGGCATGTTGTCAGATGAGATCTGTCCCTGGAGAAGGACATCATGTTTAGTAAAGTGGAGGGGTGGTGAAAAAGACGAAGGTCCTTAACAAGACGGATTATCACTGTGGTTGTATAAAGTACTCAGTATAGGAACAATTGTGCAGATGGTGTAGGTTCATGTAGTGTTTCATTCTATTGTGCACAGGGTTGCCATGGGTTGGAGCCAACTGGATGCCACCTAACAACAACACCCATTTATGATAAAAATAATAATATATTAACAGAATGAAAATTAATCAACATAATATCGACCATATATGAAAAATCCAATGACCAACTTCACATTCAATGGAGGGAAAAAAGCTGAAAATATTTCCCCTGAAAATGGAAACCAGACAAATATGTCCCATCATGCTGGAAGTCTTGTCTGAAACCACTAGAGAACAGAAAAAAAGGAAGGGAATACAATTGGGTAAGACCAATTGATTTTATAGTTGCAGACCACATGATTTTATAGAGAATAACCACAAGGAATCCCCCGTAAGAGGCTCCTCTTGGCCCTCCTGGCTGTGCCACTGGGCCCCTCCTGGGCCTCTTGCTGCCTTTAGTGTTATATCATTGGTGCATGTTACAGCTCTTTAAGGCATTTCTTGCCTATCTTTCTCTCTGCTTATTAACTTTTTCTTCTTGCTGCTGCTGTTCCTCCTTCTTTCTATATTAATTACCTCTGTGGGGCTGGCTGTCTATATCTAGCCCATGAATTGACTTCGCAGTAGGCCACTGAAACTTCATTTGTGTTTAGACCACAGATACTTTATCTACATTATATATAACTGCTTTATTTGTATATTTTATTGACCAACCTTACAAAACCAACCCAAAATGAAATCCATAGCCATCAAGTTGATGCTGACTCATAGTTATCCTATAAAGATTTCAAGTCTGTAAATATTTATGGGAGCAGACAGTCTTTTGATTTACCTTCCTTTTGGCTAGCAGGCCATCACCCAACACACAATACCACCAGTGCAAGGTGCATACAATTCACAGGACCAGATAAAAATTATCAAAACCAATTTACCCAAGTAATGTCATTCAATTTATCAAAGTAATGTCAGTCAACTTGGCGCCAGGGCGGGGGCTGGAAGACAGACTCTTTAGAATAGAAAACTAGGGCAAGGGTAACATCTTAGAGTTCAGAATAAAAGAATATCAGGCTCTTTTTCAAAAAAGTAAAAGGGTAATATTTATTGTACGTGGTATAAAATCTGACAGGATTCATTAAATAGTAGTTATTGTTGATAGTAGTCATGATATGTGAGAAATTATTTATTCTTACTCTATGTCTTTATGTATATAGAAATTTTACCTTTACTTATCTTTGATGGCATAAAGAGTATTTTCTAATTTGAAGAACTTTTTCCCCAAATTAATTTTATTAGAAGCTAATCCAGATATCATAGCATTCCATAATTCAAAATTATCAAGCAGTGTTGTAAAACTACTAACAAAATCAGTTTCAAAATATTTTCTTCCTTCATGAACTACTTGATATCAGTTCCCCCTTACCTCTCACCTCCCCCATGGGACCCACTAGGAACCTTTATTCTAGGTGTTGTCTATCTTGGGTTTCATATACTGAAAACACATAGAAAAATCCATAACAAATAGTCAAGAAAGCTATCAACAATTACAAAATACAACAGAGATAAACCCCAATATGAAGAAAAGACCACAAAAAATACTGAAAACCAGATCAAACCTAAAGTGAAGAAGGGAGATTGAGTGACAAGGTTTTAACCACTCAAGTAGATTTATCATTTTATTATAATCATCTCTTCAATACTTTCTGTCTGATAACCAGGTTATCCTCATCCCTCAATTATGGTTAGAGGGAAATTACCAGAGGCTTATTCCCTGTGTACATCCTACAAATGTATTTGGAACTTCCATTGCCATCCATTGCTTTCTGCACATCAGAATCTTACAATCTAAGCTCTGATGCTATTCCCTCTTTTGGATTTCAATTACATTGTTTACAATCCTTGGTTCACAGAAATTAGTGTGCTTCTTCCATGTGTGATTCGTTGGTGTCTCACTAGATGGCTGCTTGTTTGGAAACAAGCCTCTAAGACCCCAGATAGTATTCTATCTGATAGTCGGGCACCATCTAATTTCTTCACAGCACTTTGCTATAGCACCGTATCCACTGTGTTTGCTCATGAGGGTGAGTGTTGAGCAGGTCCATGTCCTAAGAACCAATTGTTCTTAGATTGGAACTAGTATTAAGTGGGAGTCCAAAATCCATTCGCGAATCTATATTTTGTATATGTTTCTGGTTCACCTTAGAGATATCATTGTTAATTTACAGTAGAGAATCTTGTTGATCATTTCCCTGGAGCATAAGGAGCTTTAGCATATTATCAATGATGCTACTAATTTTAAAACACTAGAGAGTGGGAGATTGAATAAATGTAGGCAAACTACATATGGAAATACATGGATTATTCCCTTGTACAGAATAAATCCTTATGTGACTGGAGGCTTTTTGCACAAGCATTAGGAGTTGGTGGTCAGGAAAAACTTACAATAATATTCACTTACAATGTCAGACAGAGGTCTTCCAGAATAATACATATCTTGTAAGGCATTGAAGTAGTAAATAAATGTGAGTCCACCTACCAACAATTCAGTACTCTTGATATAGCTATATTCTGCTTCATCACACACAATATAATTTCAGTCTTGAATCCTCAGGCTACAGATGTGTTTAAGGTAGAGTCTAGTTCACCTAGTGTGGTTTCCACATTGCACCACTCTGGTGTGTCTTTTGGAGCGTGTTGTATGCCTTGAAGATCCAGGATTCAATGTCCCAATGTTATATAGCACATAGTCAGGGTCCCCAAGGGGTATACAGAAACTCAAACAAATGTGGCCTATTGGGCGCATATTAGTAGGTATAGCCCTCTACCCCCGAGTCTTTAAAAGTACTGATACTCATTTTTCCCCACTAGAAAGCTGTTCCTCCCCGCCCCTTTCTCCCAACAGAAATGCCCTTGTCGTATCCCACATATGTATCCCCTCTTTCCCAACTTGACTTTCCCATCTGTATCACTCATCATTCTGATAGGAATGTCTGCTGCTAGTCTGGGGAGTACTCATCACTAAGCTGTCATCCTTCCTTCCCTCTCTCTGAAAATCTGATCCCAGTTGATGTGAGGGCCCCTCTACCAAAAAGGCGTTAAAGAAACACACATAGAGAGAATAGTGCATGGTTCCTGGGCACTAGTCAGGTTATCTGCTTAATTGTCTGACTGCCCCTGCTAGTAGACTGGATGGCCTAAAAGTCTGAGCCAGCTCCCATCCTAGTGCTCATCTGTACAGCAGTGGACTCATGCTGTATTTGTCCTTTTGTGATTGACTAACTTCAATTAGCATAATGTTTTTGAGATCTCCCATGTTATGAGGCATTTCATGGTTTCATTATTTTCTATCATTGTGTAGTTTTTCATTATATATATACACCAAAGATTGTTTATCCATTCTTCTACTGTTGGGAATTTGTCATGGTTCCATTTTTTTGCTATTGTGAACTGTGTGACAATGAACATGAGAGCATATGTCTTTTCATGACCTGTTCTTATTTCTTTGGGATATATGCCCAGCACAGGGGTTGCTGGGTCATATGGTATTTCTATTGCCAACAGGTTCAAGAATTACCATATCATTACCATAATGGTTGTGCATATGTACAAGTCCACCAGAATTTGTTGTTTTTCAATTGGACTGTGTTTGTGGGTGTTAGAAGGTTTGCATTTCCCAGATGGCTAGTGAATGATAGCCTTCCCTCATGTACTTGTTAGCTATTCAGGCGTCATCCTTTATCAGTTGCATATTCAGATCCTTTGCCCAACTTCTAAGATGATTTTTTTTCTTGCTTCTTGTGGCCTTGCAGTATCCTGTACATTTTATTAATCATTCTGTTTATGTCCTTACTACATATCTTTTCTCAATCTATGGGCCCTCATTTTACTCTCTTTATAAAATATTTTAGTACACCAGTGTTTTATTTTTTATAGATCTCATTCATATATTTTATCTTCCACTGAGTGTGCTTCCTTTTTTATATCTGGTAGCTCATGTATGCCTTGCACTAAGGTCCTTAGCTTTGTCCCAATTTTATCATTGATGATCCTAATAGGTTTGTATTTTACGTTTAAGTCTCTGATCCACCTTGGCTTCATTTTTGTGTGCAGTGAAGTATGAGTACTATTTAAATCTTCTGCAGATAAATATACAGTTTTTCTACCACTATTCATTGAAGAGGGCATCCCATTCCTTTTAATGTTTATTGGTCCTTTCTTGAAATCCAGTGGTTTGTAAGCGGATGCTTTTGTTTCTGGGTTTTCTGTCGTGTTCAATTAAACTATGTATTTATCATTATACCCATACCAGGCTGTTTTGATAACTTTGGCTGTATTGTAGGTTTTTATGTCAGGTAATTCAAGACCACCTATTTTGTTCTTGTTTTACAGAAGTTCATTGCTTCTCCTGGGCTTCTTCCCTTTCCATCTGAAATTGGTAATTAGTTTTTCCATTTCTTTTAAAAATGGTGTTGGGGTTTCGATCGGGATTGCGTTGAATGTGCAGATTACTTTAAGTAGTATTGATATTGTCACAATATTGTGGCTTCTTAACAATGAACATAGGATATTCTTCAATTTGGGAAATTTGCCAATATTAAGAGTTTTATTTCTTCTTTGTCAAATTATATTCCCTTAATTTCTTTTCTTTCAGTTCAGGCTGTACATTTAAGCACAATGTTGAATAAGAGTGGTGATAAGAGGGCATCATTGTTTGCAGTTTTTCCTCATTGAGTATGATAATTGCCATTGGCATACAAGGGGGTACCCCCCCAATCATATTTTTTTCACCAAAGCTATGTATTAAATTCCTTTTTTTTTAACAAAACTGCCTTATCACCTTCAAAATACTCTCCATTACACTTAATACAATTGTCAAATCTGATTCCATTCTTGGAAACATTTTTCAAACTCATCTGTTTGGATGGCTGACACCACCTCCCTAATTTTTTTCTTCACCTCTTCTATGTCCTCAAGTCACTGTAATTTCATGGCTCTCTGAATTTGAGGAAGCAAAAAGAAGTTGCACAGAGCGAGGTCAGGTGAGTACGGTGCGTGGGGCAAGAAAGGCATGCTGGTTTTTGCAAAAACACTGGCACACTGAGATCGCTGCATTAGCAGGTGTATTGTGGTGGCAAAACTGGTCCCCCATCTGCATCCCCCCCCCAAATTTTTTGGTCACACACTGTTACACAATAATTTTTGAACCTCTAAATAGAAAATATTATTAACAATCTGACCTGGTGGAATAAACTCCAAATGCACTACGAGTCGACATTTTCATCTGTTCAGGAAGTTAACAGACATCCAGAATGAGGTGTGTCATCAATCGACATTTCACTTTTTTAGAATCTAGAAAACCATTCGTGCACTTGAGTTTTTTCCCATAGTACTGTCCTTGTAAGCTGTGTTCAACATCACAGCAGTGTCTGCAGCATATTTCCCAAGCACAAAACAAAATTTCACAGTTTTCACACTGTTCTCTTAAATTGGCCATCACAAAAAAATGAGGTTCAAGTGAAACTGCTTTTACGAAAAATTTCACTTTGACCAAACAAAACCTTTCCAGGCAACACTACTGGTTACACTAACTCCGAGTGAATTGCTTGATGCTCACCTAGCGGGGAAAAATGCATAATATGAAAGCTCCACTCTGCATAGCGCAGTTCCAGGTTTTATTTAGGGGTGGTGCCCCCCTTGTATATGGCCGTTATTTTATTGAGGAAATTCCCTTCTGTTCTTTGAGTGTTTTTCTTAGTAGTGTTGAATATTGTCGAATTATTTTTGTGCATTGATTAAAATAATCATGTGGTTCTTATATTTTATCTTGTTTATGTGGTGGATTACATTGTTTTTTGAATGTTTAACCATCCTTGCATATCTGGTATCAATAGTATTTGATCATGATATATTATCATTTTCACATATTGTTGGCTTCTATTGGCCAGGATTTTGTTGAGAACTTTTGCATCTATATTCATGAGAGATATTGGTCTGTAGTTTTCTATTTTGGCGGGGTCTTTAACTGGTTTGGGGACCAGAATTATGCTGGCTTCATAGAATGACTTTGGGAATTTGCTTCCCTTTGCTATATTCTGGAATAGTTTGTGTAGGATCAGAGACAGCTGGTTTTTTGAGCATTTCTTAGAATTCTCCTGGGCTAGATTGATTGACAGATTTTTTATGAACTTGTTGACATCTTTTCCTATGGGTCTGTTCAAGTTCTTTATGTCCATCTGTGTTCATTTGGGTAGATTATGTATTTCTAAGTATTTTTCCAAGTGTTCTAGATTATCTAATTACAGCTACAGTCTTTCATAATAGTGTGTTATTATTCTTTCTATTTCAATTGGATCTGTTGTAGTACAACCCATTTTGTTAGTAATTCTGGATATTGTGACTGTTCTTTTGTATCTCTCTGAATTTGTTAAGGCTTGCTTTGTGGGCTAGCATGTGGTCTATTTCAAAATTTGTACCATGTGTGCTAAATAAGACTCTTTTTTTGCTGTTGGTTGGAGAACTCTAAACATGTAGAAATTTAAACTGTTTGTGTTGTTCAGATCTTTGGTTTCTTTATTGAGTTTATTCCTAGTTGATCTATCTTTCCTTGAGAGGGGTGTATTGAATTCTCCTAGTATTATTGTCAATTTGATGATTTCTCTTTTATTCTCTGAAAGTTGATATATTTTGAAGTCTTTCATTGTATGAATATGCATTTATTATGGCTATATGATCTTGGTCTACTGATCCTTTGTCATTTTGTAGTATCCATTCTTGTCTCTTATTGTGTCATTTGCATGAAAACATATTTTGTCAGATATTTGCCTTTTGTGGTTGCCATTCATTTGCTAAACTTTTCACCATAATTTGACTCTCAGTCTGTTTTTGCTGTGAGCTTTGAGGTATATCTCTAGAAGGCAGCATACCTTTGCCTTTTGATTGGTTCATTTGATCCATTGACACTCAGTGTTATTATGTCAGTTAGTTGTTGTCATATCATATTATTTGTGTGTTAGCCCAGGTAGACTAGAGCAACAAATCCAGGGAGACTCATATGTGTATAAGAAAGAGCTTTATATGCAAAAGCAACTGTATATATCCCAGCCCAGTGCAGATCAAGTCCATAAATCCAATATTAGTCCATATGTTTGATACCAATATATGACGTCCTGTTCCAACGCATAAAACACATGCAATGGTGCCAAGTGCAGGAAGATCAGAGGCCAGTGGGTGGAAATCCTTGTGGATCTAGTGGTGATGTAAACATCTCAATGCTGGCATGGGTCTCCATGTGGCTTCTCCAGCTCCAGTGCTCTAACGTAGCTCCATGTGTCTTGTCAACAAGAATGTTTCACAGGGAGTGAGTCAGTGTCCCGCCTCCAGTGAGCTATATATCTCCTTAGCTGCTCCAATGATGTCATCAAGTTGAAACCTGATTGATAGGTGAAACTCTACCCCATTCACTCTTAAGTCTCAAATTGACAACAGATTATGTAACTACCACAATTTGTGTTTGTTATATTTCTTCTTTTTGGTGGGTCTGGGAAGTTTATCCAAAGCTTTGTTTCCCCTTTAGATATGATATTTTTGGGGGTGCTATTGTCAATGGGTTAGCTTCTGGGTGGTGTGGCACATTGTGATGATCTGATATTTGTGTGCTGCAGTTGTTGATTTCCCAGTTATAGAGAGCTGGGTAAATTTTTTAATTGCTGTTTTTGTTTTTATAAATTCTCTTAATATTTTTCATATATGAGAATACTTTTATTTCTCCTTCATATTTTATACATAGCTTTGATATTTATAGGATTCTTGGTTGACAGATTTTTTCTTCCAAAGTTTGGAATATCTTGTGCCATTTTCTTTTTTCCCACATGGTTTCTGCAGAGAGGCCTGTGCTTATTCTTTTGTGTTTACCTTTGTAGGTGACTGTTTTTCTCTCTTGAGCTGCTCTCAAGATTCTCTTGTTTTTCTTGAAAATGGATAATTTGACTACTATATGTCTTGATTTTTTGAAGGGGGTGGGGCAAACAAATTATTTCATGTTCTCTCTGCTTCCTTGATGATTATCGTTTCCTCCTTTGTGACATTGGGAGGTTTTCTTCCATGCATTCCCTTACAACTTTTTCCACAGACTTATTTTTTTTCTTCCTATTCCAATATTCAAATGAGATGTATATTATTTCTCTGCATGGTGTCCCACATCATAGTCTTTTTTCAGATTCTTCTGCTTTTTTTCTTGATTGATTATTTCTCTCATTTATTGATGTCTGTGTGGTTGTCTTAATGTTCACTGATTTTATTTTATTTGTCTTCCATTCTATTGCTCCATTCTTGTAATGTGTTTTTATATTTCTGTTTTGATTAACTTCTGGATTTATTTTGGCTGTGAGGTTTTTAGTATCTCAGCTTCTTCATTTGTTTTCAAGATTGCTCCCCAGATTTCTTGTATGGACCTACATATCATTCTCCTGTATTCTCTTTTTGATAGTTTCTGGGCTGCGTTTTCTATGTTTTCTATTGAGTTTGGGTAATCTTCAGTTGTTTGCTTTTGTTTATCTTTATTTTTGTTGTTAATGCTTTGACTGTTGTTTGTACAGCATAGTCGTCCACCTGTAGATGGTGTGTACAGCTCTGGGTTGTGTATGGGGGTGATATCTTTGGATTAGAAGAAGGAGGTCATATAGGGTCCGAAAATCACATTGGGTGGAGTTGAGGAAGAAGAGATAGATTTGAGTAGATAGCAAAAATGGGGGATAGCATCAGGAGTGTAGTGAACTCTACCAGTCTCAGTCAGAATTTAACAGGTAGGGACCCTGGGAAATCAGATGTGCCACCTGAATTCTGGGTGCTTCAAGATTATTTTTGAATTTTTTCATTTTGGGGGGAAAACCCATAAAACTTCTTTTACCTACAGGGAACTTGGATCACTGTATTCCAACGAGTCTCAGTGGCTCCCCCTTCAGAAGCTTGATTACCCCAGCTTGGTGCTGGAACTTACCTTCGCCAGACATCTTCCTGATTAGAAGCCCCCACTCACCTTGTACCTCCATTTCCTACCGCCTATTTATCCTCTGTGTGAGGGCATAAATCTCCACTTTTAATACCTCACTGACCATTACTTCTTTCAAAGAATTATCTATTTCTGAAATAATAGTATTGATCTTGTAGATTTTTATTTGTTGGTTTGTATGGTTTCATGTTTTTCATTTATTTCATAATCTTGTTTTGCAGTGTTTTCCTGAATTTTGTCTTTTCCTTTTATTTTTCAACCTTTGATTTCTATAGATTGTTTTCTCAATTTAAAGACGTCTAAAGACCATCCCTTTCAATTTCTTGTCAAATAATTCTAATTAATTTTCTTCCTGATAAAGTTTTTTTTTTGACTCTGTATGCTGGTCACTTGTTTGAGCCAATATGTTAGTACAATACTAGCTTACTAGTTAGTGGGTGTAATAGAAATTTAAATGTATGTGCATTGCTCATAAAGCACAGTAGAGGTCAATTGTGGCTCGTTCTATCAGCTATATATTGATGAGCAGGTGTTACAGGAGTGTCTAGTAACCCTTGCCCACTATGTGTGGTTGTATGAAGTATAGATGTGGCAGGACCATAGTGGCTGCACTTGTTATTTCCTTTCAGGAGAGATAAGGAGGAAAGAAATATGAAAAGAAAACAAATAGAGTCACAAAAAGACATCTTTTTTAAAGTTAAATTTTTTTAAAAGAAGAACGATGTAGGTAAAAATGGTCATTAGTTTAAACAATTAAGAAGAATTTTAAGGGTAGAGAAAAAGAAATTATGTAAAAGAAATAAATAAAAGAAGTAAAACAAGGGAAGAGGAAATCAAGAAGTGGAACATAGTAAAGAAAAGGAACTAAGACAATTTGGCAAAAAGGACAAAGAAGGGAAGGAAAAAGAAAAAATGAAAGAGAAAAAGAAAGCAGGGAAAGGATTGAAAACAAAGGGTAGTAAAAAATGTTTTGCTTTTCTAGATCCAACTTATAGGTACCACTTACGGTATCCTATGTCTTAGCCTTTGTTCTCTAGAACAACAAAGCAAGTAAAGCTCACATATATACAAGGGGTACTTAAAAAATGGAAGAAGGAATTCTTTTTCAAATCTATGTATTTAATTTTTTTTTTTTTTTTTTACCGAACAACGTTATCAGCTTCAAAGTACTCTCCATTACACTTAATACATTTGTCCAATCTGCAATTCCATTTTTGGAAACATTTTTCATACTCATCTGTTTGGATGTCTGACAACACCTCCCTCATTTTTTCTTCCCCTCTTCTACGTCCTTGAGTCACTGTCCTTTCATGTCCCTCTTCATTTGATGAAACAAAAAAGTCTCAAAGAGCAAAGTCAGGTTAGTAAGATACGTGAGGCAAAGGAGGCATGCTGGCTTTTGCCAAAAACTGGCACACTACATGAACAGGTACATTGTTGTGGTGGCAAAACCAGTCCTCTGTCTGGCACAAATCAGGCCTTTTTTGTCACACACTATTCCACAATCTTTTCAGAACTTCTAAATAGAAAGTTTTATCTGACTTGTGGAACAAACTCCAAATGCACTATGAGTCATCATTTTCATCTATTCAGGAAATTCGCAGACGTGCAGAACGAGGTGTGTCATCAATCGACATTTCACATTTTTGGAAATGAAAAAAACATTCATTCACTTGAGTTTTTCCCATAGTTCTGTCCTTATAAGCGGTGTTCAACAACACAACAGTGTCTGCAGCATTTTTCCTGAACATAAAACAAAATTTCACAGCTGCATGCTATTGTCTTAAAATGGTCATCACAAAAAAACAAACAAAAATGAGTTCAGGTGAAACTGCTTTTACAAAAAATTCACTCTGACTAGAGCGAAACTTCCCAGGTGATGCCACTGGGTGCACTAACTCAGAGCAGTTGCTTGATACATTAGATAGATAGATAGATAGATAGATAGATAGATAGATAGATAGATAGATAGATAGATAGATAGATTTATACCAAGGAAATGGCTCACAGAATTGTAGAAGTGGGCAAGTTCCAAGTTTATGGGTCAAATATTAGACCTGAGGATTCTCCTAACTCATATAGCTGTAATTGCTCTTGAACTCAAGTTTTTCAGGTAGACAAAAGACAAAAAGAAAAAAGACAAAGGACAGAAGTGAAGAAATATAGTTCACAGGTCAGGATTATGACTGAAGAGATCAATGAATCCATAATTAGATGGTAAAATGCAGGCTGCTGATTGACTGCTAGGATCAGCTGGCAAGGCAGCAGAATGTTGACTCAATCCCACAGAATTGGAAGGTGATGAAATTAATACTAATTGTGTGGATCCAGAAGCACACAATAGCAAGCAGACTTTTACACAATGTTCATTTCTTTTGGAAACAACCTATATCCCTGTTACAGGGGATTTAATTATGGGGAATACTAGGTTTTATAATCTTTCATCTGTCTAATTGTTATACTGGGATGTCTTGCATGTTGCTGTGATGCTGGAAACAATGCAGCTGGAATTTTAAATACCAGAAGGATCATCCAAGGTGAACAGATTTTATCAGCGCTTCTAGACCAAGAACAGACTGGGAAGACGAAATAGACTGCCAGCTTCTTAGAGATTAGCTTCCAAAAACCTTCTGAATAGGATCAAACATTGTCAAATATAGTGCCAAAAGATGGTTGAAAGGCACACAAAATACAAGTGGGGAAGAGATGCCTCTTCAAAGTATAATCCGAAGTGATGTAGAGGGAGTAAAGCTTTTTCCCCATACCATTTAATTGGAAGCTAGTCCAGACATAATACTATTCCATATATTAATAACATGAAGCAGCACTGTACAGTTGCTACCAAAACCAGTCTCAAAACTGTGTCTTTCTTCTTGAACTATTTGAAGCTGTGTTCAACATCACAACAGTGTCTGCAGCATTTTTTCCTGAGCACAAAACAAAATTTTACAGCTGCACACTGTTGTCTTAGAATGGTCATCACATCCCCTTACATCCCCCTACCTCCCCCATCATACTCCCATGAAACTTTATTCTAGGTGTTACAACAAAAATCAGGAAAAGTGCATAACAAAGACTCAAGGAGGCTACCTACAGTGATAAATTAAAACAGAAATAAACTCCAATTTTAAAAACCCAGAAAATATTAAAAACCATATTAAGCCTGAAGTGCATAAGAAGGGAAATCAAGAGAAGATTTTAACTGTTCAAGTCAGATTTATCATTTTAGTCTACTACAGTTGTCCCTCAAATACTCTTTATCTGATAACCACACTTTTCCCATCCCTCAATTTTGGTTAGAGGGAAATCATCAGAGGCTTATTCCCTGTGTAGAGTCTACAAATATATTTGGTCTCCCACCATCATCATAGCCTTTTGCATGCCAGAATCTCACAATATAAGCACAGATTCTTTTCCTTCCTTCAGAATTTGTTTATATAATTCACAATCTTTGGATCACGGATGCTGGTGTGCTTCCTCCATGTGGGTTTAGTTGACATTTCACTTAGATGGCTGCTTGTTTGGAAACAAGCCTTTAATACCCCAGGCACCATCTAATTTCTTCACCACACTTTGCTATAGCACCCATATCTTCTGTGTTTCTTTCATGAGGACGAGTATTGAGTAGGTCCATGTAGTTAGAACAGATTTTTCTAAAATTGGAGCTAGGATTAAGTGTAAGCCCAAATCTATTCCTGAATCTATGTGTTGTATATGCCTCTGGCTCCCCTTACAAACATCCTTGTGAAATAATGGTAGAGAATTATATCAATCATCTCCCTGGAACATCAGGAATTTCTTTTTCAGAATGTCATTGATTAGCCCATGGTAACAAAGCAAGTAGGGATTTGAAGTTATAAGCAAATATTAGTCCACCAACCTACAGTTCAATATTCTTGGTCTTCTGCTTCTTCTAACATGTTACAGGTCTGTTTTAGGTAGAGTCTAATTCACCTAGTGGGGTTTCCATATCACATCACTCTGCTGTGGCCTTTGGAGAGTATTGTTTGCCTTGAAGGTTCAGAATTTAATGTCCCAGTGTGATGTGGCACACGGTCTGGGTCTCCAGGGGGTGTACAGAAACTCGGATGAATGTGGCATATTAGTTGCATATTGCTAGGCAGGCTCTCCCACTTAAGGCCCTTAAAAGTATGGTTAATCATTTTTTCCCAACTAAGAAGTAGTGCCTTTTTCTACCAACAGACATGAACTTGTCTTCTCCCAGACGTGCATGCTCCCTCTTCCCCTCTCCTGATTTGACTTTCTAATCAGTATCCTTCATCATTTTGACAGGAATGTCAGCTAATCCAGGGGGACCTCATTCTACCTTTGCATGGCAGTCACTATGAGGTCATCCAACACCACTCCTCACTTGAAAATCTGATCCTTGCTGATGTGAAGAACAACCCACCCCCCTCGCCCCCGCCAAATAGACCTTCAATATACACACATAGAGAGGTTGGTTCAAGGTTCATTTGCACCAGTAAGGTTCTCTACCAAGCTGCTGCCTGGCCATCCTGGCCAGCAGACTGGGTGGCCTGCAAGCTTAAGTCTGCACTCATCCTGGTGCATATCCCTACAGCAATGGAGTCATACCGTATTTGTCATTTTGTGATTGATTAACTTTACTTAACATAATGGTTTCCAGATCCCTCCATGCCATGAAGTTTTTCATGGTTTCATCACTTTTTTTAGGGATACAGAATACTCCACTGTGTGCGCATACCAGTTTTTGTTTGTTTGTTTTGTTTTATCCAATCTACTGATGGGGAATTGGGCTGTTTCCCATTTCTTTCTACTGTGAACTGTGCTGTAATGAACATGGGAGAGCATATGTCTGTTTGTGATCTGTCTCTTATTTCTTTGGAGTTCATTCCCAGCTACGGTGTTGCTGGGTCTGTATGGTATTTCTATTGCCAGCTGTTTTAGGGCTTGCCATGTTACTTTCCACACTGGTTGTACATATTTACAAGTCCCACCAGCAGTGTATAAGAGTTCCAATCTCTCCACACCCTCTCCAATTTTTTGGTTGTTGTTCTCTGTAATTTTTAAATTGGGCTATGGTTATGGGTGTTACCTCCTTGTTTTGACTTGCATTTCCCTAATTGCTAGTGAATGGGAGCATTTTGTCTTGTTATTGTAAGCCATTCAGATGTCATCTTTAAAAGTTGTCTGTTCAGGTCCTTTCCCCATCTTTTCGGAGGATGATTTGTTTTCTTCTTAATTCTGCAGTATTTTTGAGATTTCAGTATTTAGTCCTTTGTCCCTTATGTCATTACTAAACATCTTTTCCCTTCTGTGGGCTCCAGTTTTACTCTTTTGATGAAATCTTTTGATGTACCTAAGTGTCTGATTTTTAATAGATCACAATCTATTTTGACTTTCTCTGTGTGTGCTTCCTTTGTGTTATCTGGTAGCCCGTGTATGCTGTGCATAGGGCCTTTAGATTTGTCCCAATCTTTCCATTGACAATCCTGATAACTTTGAGATTTTTTTTAAAAAATCAATTTATTGGGGCTCATACAATTCATCACAATACATAGATCAATTGTGTAAAGCACACCTATACATTTGTTGCCCTCATTATTCCCAAAATCCGCTTTCCTCTTGGGTTCCCGGAATCAGCTCATTTTCCTTTTTCCCCCTCCCCCTCCCTTCCTCCCCACCCATGCACCCTTGATAATTTATAAATTATTATTATTATATCTTATATTACACTGCCTGGCATCTCCCTTCACCCATCCCTCTGCTGCCCGTCCCCCAGAGAGGAGGCTACATGTAGCTCCCTGTGATTAGTTCCCCCTTTCTACACACCCCCTCCCTCCTGGATAGCTTTGAGATTTACATTTAGGTCTCTGATCCACCTTGAGTTCATTTTGGTGCATGGGGTGTGAAGTTCCGGTCTTGTTTCATTCTTCTGTAGATGAATATCCATTTTCCAACACCACTTACAGCACCCCTTCCCATTTAAAGCTTGTGGGGTCTTTGTTGAAAATTAGTTGTCTGTAGGAGGATACTTTTATTTCTTGGTTTTCTGTCCTGCTCCATTGGTCTATGGATTTTACAAGTACCAAGCTGTTTTGACAACTGTGGATGTGAAGCAGGTTTTGAAATCAGGTAGTGCAAGATCATCTAATTTTTGTTTGTTTGTTTGTTTGTTTGTTGATAAGTTTGTTACTTCTCCTAGTATTCTTCCCTCTTCATAAGAAGTTAGTAATTAGTTTTACCCTTTCTTGAAAGAATGACGTTGGGATATTGATAGGGATTGGATTGAATTTATAGAGTCCTTTATATAGTATTAAAATTTTCACAATATTGAGCCTTTCTGTCCTTTAATACAGGATGCTAATTCATTTGTGTATGTCTCTTTTGGTTTCTTTTATTAACACTGTTGTTTTCTTGTTACAGATCTTTTGGTTCTTTGGTTAGGTTTATTCCTACGTATTCAACTTTTGTGTGGTTATTGTGAATGGTATTGTTTTCTTGATTTTTTTTCAAAGCTCTCATCACTTGTATATAGGAGTCCAATTAATTTCTACTTGTTAATCTTGTATCCTGCTACTTTAAATAATTCTTCAATTATTTCCAATATTCCTATATTGGAGATCTTGGGGTTCTCTCTATATAAAACCGTATCATCTGCAAATAGCGAGAGTTTCATTTCTTCCTTGCCCAATTGTACTTATTTAATTTCTTGTTCTGTCTAGGACTCCAGCACAATGTTGAATAAGAGTGGAGATAAAAAACATGTTTGTTGGGTGCCCAATTTCAATGGGAATGTTTTAAGCTTTCCCCCATTGAGTATGATATTGGCTGATGGCTTTAATATATTACCCTTATAGTGTTGAGAAATTTCCTTCCTATTTCTGTCTTGAGTGCTTTTATTAGGAATGGGGTTTGGATATTGCCAAATGCTTTTTCTACATCAATGATGATATGATCATATGGGTCTTATACTTTATCTTGTTAAATGGTTTATTACATTAATTGTTTTTCAAATGTTGAACCACCTCTGCATCCCTGGTATGAATCCCACTTTTTCACGATGTATTATTATTTTGATATGTGATTGGATTCTATTGGCCAGGAATTTGTTGATAAATTTTAAATCTATGTCCAATGAGGGATATGGTGTGTAGTTTTCTTTGTGGAGTCTTTTCCCAGTTTGGATATCAGGGTTGTCCTGACATTGTAGGATAAGTTTAGGAGTTTCTTTTTTCTTTCTATATTCTGGAATAGTTTGTATAGAATTAGTGTCAGCTTTTCTCTGGTAGAATTCTTCTGTGAAGCCATCTGGTACCAGGCTTTTTGTGCTTGGGAGTTCCTTGATGACCTTTTAGATTTCTTCTTTTGTTAAAAGTCTGTTCATTTCTTAATGTCCATCTGTGTTAATTTTGGAAGAGGGTGTATTTCTAGGTATTTTTCCATGTCATCTAGATTATCAAATTTGTTGGACTATATCTTTCATAATACTTTATTATTTTTTTATTTCAATTAGATCTGTTGTGATGCATCAATTTTGTTTCTAATTATGAATATTTGTGACTGCTCTTTCTTTTACGTTGTTAAGTTTTGTAGCTGTTTACCATTTTGTTGACCATTTCAAAGGACCATCTTCTTGTTTTGTTGATTTTCTTCCATTTTTCCCCTGTTTTCCAGCTAATTTATTTCTGCTCTAATCTTTATGATTTCTTTCGTTGTGCTGTTGGAAGGTTTATGCTGATAACTCTGTTCTAATTGTAGGAATTGTCATGTGTGCATTAATTGCTATAAATTGACCTCTGATAGCTGCTTTTATTGTGTCCCATAGGTTTTGGTATGTCGTTATCTTTTTTGGTATTGTTTCTTTCTAGGCAATTCCTGTCATCTTTTATTTGGCTTGATACCTTGTTTTTTGTTTAGTAGTGTGGTGTTGAGTCTTCATGTGTTTATCTCTATGTTTTTGTGCGTTTTACTGTTGATTTCCTGTTTTATGGCACTGTGGTTTGAATAGGTGGCTTGAATGATCTCTATGTGTTTGAATTTGTTAAGGCTTGCTTTATGGCTTAGCATGGTCCATTTTAAGACATGTGCCATGTTTGTTGGAGAAGAGCACATATATTTTGCTATTGGTTGGAGAATTCTTTAAATATGTAGGACATTGAGCTGTTTGACTGTGTTGTTCAGTTCTTTGGTTTCTTTATTGAGTTTCTTTCCTGTTGATCTATATTTCCTTGAGAGTAATTTTTCTTTTAATATCTGATTATTTTACTGATGCATTACAAGGGTCTTTCAATGGCCACATATATGTTTATTACCGCTATATGTTCTTGGTCTATTGATCCTTTGATCATTATGCATTGTCCAGTCTTGTCTCCCAATAAGTTATTTACTATGAAGTCTATTTTGTTAGAGATTAATAATGCCACTCCCGCTTTAAAAAATTGCTATTAACTTTATTAAGTCTAAATATAGGTTACTTGTTGTACTATATTGCTTGCGTTTGTTTTTTCTTTTTCTTCATGTCTTTATTTCTTCTGTAAATCTATATTGCTTTGGCTGCTGTTTTCAGTATGTTGACTTCTAAGTGGTGTTACATAAAATGGTGGCCATATATTTGATTTTTTGACCCTAGAGATTCAGTTAATATTTTTTGTAATGCTGATTTTCCTTTTACAAATTCTCTAAATATTTCTTGTTTGGGAATAACTTTATTTCCCCATCATAGATGATAGGTAGCTTTGATGGATATAAGATTCTTGGTTTGAAATTTTTGTCTTTGAAAGTTTCATACATATTTCTCCATTTTTTCCTGCATGGTTTCTACAGAGGGGTCTGAGCTTTTGTCTATTTACTTTTGTAAGTGACTTTTTTTTTCTAAAGCTGCTCTGAAGATTCTCTCCTTTTCCATGAAGTTCAATAATGTTTTTTTGATGTTTTGGGGTGGGATAACTAACCTATTTGGTGTTTTCTCTGTTTCTTGGATACTTTTTGTCTCCTTCTCTGTGATATTGTGTTAATTTGCTTCCATGACTTCCCTTTCTATTTTATCTGTAGACTTGTTTCTTCCTGTCCGGTATTCCAATAATAGTTATATTATTTCTCTTCATTGTGTCCCATATCATACTCATTCTTTCTTCAGAATCTTTTGCTTTTTTGAATGATTGTTTCTCTCTTGTGTTGATGTCCACAAGGTTGTCTTCAGGTTCACTGGTTCAATTTTTCTTTTTTTCATTCAATTGCTGAGTTCATGTATCTTATTTTTTAATGTTCTGTTTTCTCATTATTTAGCATCTGGGTTTCTTTAGGTTCCTTCCTTTGTTTTTAGGATTGATCCCCAGATCTCTTGTATGTTCCTAAGCATCATTTTACTGTTTTCTTTCTAGTAGTTCCAAGATTTCTTTTTCTGTGTATTCCTTTCAGTTTATGTAATCTTCAGTTATTGGGTTTTGTTTATCTTCATTCATGTTGTTTCTGCTGTTGGCTATTGCTTGGGTGGCATAGTGGTCCAGTTGTAAATTAAGTGTAGGTTTCTGGGTTGTTTAGAGGCTAGTGGTTTCCTCTTTGTATTACAGGAAGAAGCTCAGAAAGGGGCTGGAAATCATAGTGGGTGGAGATGAGGAAAAAGTGATTTATTTTGGTGGGTAGCATTAATAGTAGATAGGAGCGTGAGTGTAGTGTTTATGTGATAGTATTAATAATAAGTGGTCTTCTGGTTAAATACAGTGATTGTTAATAAATTGGAAAGGGGAACTTTAAGAGGTGTACTATTACTTGTTAGTTTATGTGAAAGTGTATTTAACTGAGTAAAAGGGGGTGAGATCTTGAGGTAGTGGTGGGTGGGGTAGGTGTAGAGGGTATCTAGTAATCTATAGGGCTACTTATTGACCCCCTATATAATACAGGGATAGCACAGCAGACTGATGTTATTGTATTTATAACAAAGGGTCTTTGGTGTGACAGTGCTCTGCTTGCCTGCTCTCATGAAGTTGACCTGTTGGTGTAGGAACTATGCCCCTCCAGGGACTGTTAATATGAGCAATAGTGGAGAGGTTCTGGGATACTGTGCCACATCATGCTAACCGCCCTCCACACAGGGGTGCCAGTGGGTAAATATACAATATGAATGGAGGAAGGAGGTTGCGGGGAGGGGCTATTTATCAGGGTAAGATCACAAAGAGTTAACTTCCAGCACCAGTGAGTCTCTGACCTGGGGAAGGGGAAACCGCTAAGACTCACTAACATACTGAGTTCTGGGATCTCTGTGGGTAAAGTTATTTTGTGTTACTTTGCCAAAATAAAAAGAAATAATCTTAAAGTACCCAAAATTCAGGATTCATGTCTGAATTCTGGCTGAGACTGGTCGAGTTTTTCTAGCAGGTTCTACCTGATGACCATGTTTTACTTGCAAAGTTCTGTCTGTTTCTTTTGTTGGGGGGTGGGGGGACATTGTTCATTGGATTATGGTTGTGGGTGTAAGATGATATCTAATGGTTGTTTTCATTTGCATTTCCAGATGGCTAGTGAATGAGAACTGTTCCTCATGTGGTTGTTAGACATGGGGTGTCATATTTGTGCATTGTCTATTCAGGCACATTCCCCAACTTTTAAGAGGGTTATTTGTTTTTGCTGTGGAGGTTTTGAAGAATTCTGTAGATTTTAGTAATTAGAACTTTATGTCATTGCTAAAGATTTCTTCCTAATCCACAGGCAATCATTCTAATCTTTAGATCAAATTGCTTGATTTACTTGATATATTTAAGTGGGGTTTTTTTTTTGTCTTTAATAGATCACACTCATCTCTTGCCTTCCACTATGTGTGCTTTCTTTTTATATCTACTAGTCCTTGTATGCCCTGCACTAAGGTCCTCAGGTTCTTCCCCATTTTCTCCTTGAGGATCTTAATAGCTTTGGGCATTATATTTAGCGCTTAGATCTATTTTGGGTCTGGTTATTTTTTTTTGCATGGGGTGCAGAATGGATCCTGTTGCATACATCTGCAGATGGGTTTCAAGTTATTCCGTCACCATTTATTGAACAGGGCACATCCTTTGCACATCCTTTGTACAGGTATTTTGTTTCTTTGGTTAATTTTATTCCTAAATATTTCAACTTTTGTGTGGCTATTGTTAATAGTATTGCCTCTTGATGGCTCTTTCAGATTGCTCTTCACTGGTATAGAAATTCTATTGATTTCTGCTAGTTAATCTTACACCCTGTTACTTTACTAAATTCCTCAATGGTTTCCAATAATCATTTTGTGGACACTGTGGGGTTTGCTATATAAAACCATATTATCTGTAAACAGCTAGAGTTTCACTTCTTCGTTGCCAAATTATACTCTCTTAATTTCTTGTTGTCATCTTAAGGTTCTGTCTAAGATTTCGAGCAAAATGTTGAATAAGAGTTGCCATAAGGGCCATCCGTGTCTGGTTCCCATTTTCAGTGTGAATATTTTCAGTGTTTCCCGACTGAATGTGCTGTTGGTTTTTAATATATGGCATGTATTTTGTTGAGGAAATTCCATTCTATTCTTCATATTGATTGCTTTAGTATGAATAAATAAGGTTTGGATATTGCCAAATGTTTATTCTGTATCAACTGATATGATCATGTGGTTCTTATTTTTTATATTGTTTATGTGATGGATTACATTAATTATTTTTTGAATGTTGAACTATCCTTGCATCTCTTATGAATACAACTTTCCCATGATGAGTTATTTTATTTATATTTTATTGGAATTTATTGGCTGATAGAGTTCTATGGACTTTTGTTGGGTGCAATTATGTATATTACGTTCTTAGTCTATTGATATTTTCATTATTTTGTAGTATCTTTGTCTCTCATTGCTTCATTTACTTTGAAGTCTATTTTATTATCAGCATTTAATTTTGCCACACCTGCCCCCCCCCTTTTTGGTTGTCATGGTATTTGTAATTTTTTCAGCATCCTTTGACTTTCAATCTGTTTTGTTAGTGAGTTTAAGGTGAGTCTCTTGAAGGCAGCAGATTGTTGGATATTTTTCCCTAAACAATCTGCTACTGTTTGTGTTTTGATTGGTGCATTGAGCCCATCGATATCCAATGTTATTAATTCTAAATGTATGTTAGTTTCCATCATTTAGTACTATATGTGTTTGATATTTTTCTTCTTTGTTGGGTGCAGGCTTTATTTATGTCTTTTTTTCCCTATATTGTTTTGGGTGTTGTTTTCAGTGTTTTGATTTTGAGGTGAGGTTACACATTGTGGTTTTCTCCTATTTGTGTGAGTCTGCTGTTAATTTTTTTATCATAGTAATCTGGTTAGTATTTTTTATAATTTGGGTTTTGCTTTTACAAATTTTCTAAATATTTCCTTGTTTGGAAGTACTTTTCTTTCTACTTCCCTTATAATTGATGGATAGCTTGGCTGGATATAGAATTCTTGTTTGGCAGGTTTTCTGTTTGTTTTTCAAAATTTGGTATGTGTTGTTCCACTGCCTGCTTGTCTACATGGTTTCTGCTGAGTGGTCTGAACTTATCCTTATCAGTATTTCCTGATTTTCTTTTCTTCCTGGGGTCTATCATATTTGGTGTTATCTCTGCTTCCTAGATTTTTTTTTTCCTTCTTGTTATCTCATTGTTTAGCATATGGCTTTATTTTGGGTATGGGTCTTTAGCATTTCAATTTATTTCTTTGTTTCAGGATTGATCCCCAGATCTATTGTATGTTCCTTAACATCATTATCCTGTATTCACTTTCTGATAGTTTGAATGCTTCTTTTTCTGTGTATTCCACTGAGTTTGAGTGATCTTCAGTTCTTGTTTTTTGTTTATCTTGATATATTTTTTTGTTACCGCTCTTGACTGTTGTTTTCAAGTCATAGTGGTCCAGCTGTAGATTGTGTGTAGAATTACGGGTTGTGTTGGGGGTGAGTGACTCTTCACATTAGAGGAGAAAAATCAAATATGGACTTAAACTTGTATTGTGTAGAGATGAGGAAGAAGTGATAGAATTGGGTCTTTGGCACAAATGGAGGCTAGAACTGAGGTAATAGGATTTAAGTGATGGTGTTAATAATAGATGGTCTTCTGGTTAAAATTGTGTTTAATAAATGGGAAAAATGGTTTTTAAGAGGTGTGCTAGTTCTTGTTAGTTTATGTGAACGTGTGTCTCACTGAGAACGGGGGTGCAGGACCCTGATGTAGTGGTGGGTGTAGTAGGTGGAGAATATAATCTAGTACACAGATCAGGCTATGGTAAAATTAAAAGCTATCTTCAAGCTGAGTAACAAAAGAGATAAAATTGTGTCTTTTTTGTGTGAGTAGTTCTAGAGCTAAAAATCCTAAATCTCTTGACAGAGAGCCACTATCTCCTTTTCTCTGTGGTTTTCTTCCTTCAGAAGCAGGAGCTAGTGCCCTATTGTATTCCCAAAGAAAAAAATGAAGTAGAAGTGTCTTTCCTGTCTTTTCCTACTGGAAGTTTTATGGTGAGAGGCCCAAGTTTCTAATGTATAGTGTTCAGCTTATGGCAGAATATAATAATTATGCACAAGAATCAAGATAAGTGTCTATTTTGGTTTGGGGTCTCTGAGAGCTAAAATCTCTTACTTATTTGTCCAGGTGTCACTCTCTCCATATGCCCTCTGGGAGACACTCTCAACTCCCTCTGAAGGAATTCTTCCCTTTAGAACAAGGCGTGGTGTCCATTTGTGCTCTTGAAGAAAGACTTAGGTGTATTTGGCCCCCTATTCTTGTTCAGTAAATGATAGAGGATAGTTGCCACATGTCTGTGTGAGATGTTTGCAGTCTGTATTGGGACACAGATCCCTGTACAGAAAAATAAGGGGATGTGGTTGCCAGAAGCCAAGACTCTTCCCTTAATTTGGGGGAACCTGCATCCCTCACTGGTATGTGTATGATAAACTTGTGAATTCTGATCCAAAAAACGATTATGCCTATGGTAGGCATGGTCTGCCTAAGTGTCAAGTCACATCTCATTTCTGCAATCTCAGGGTGTGAGCACTGGTGAGTCTACAATGGCCACTTATGTACACAATATAATATAGGGAGAACACAGAAGACAAATGAAAGTGTGTATATAACAAAGTGCCACTGGTTTGTCAACTATCAGCTTCCCAGCTCACAGGGAACTGATAGGTTGGTGAAGGAGTAGAATAGGAGGGTCTCCAGGGCAAAACAGGTGAGGTGACCCTGGATATAAAAAAACGTGGGGAGCTACACTGTTACACTGCCTATGTAATGGGGAGACCAAATATGATCTGTCCTCCCTTCCAGGATCCGAGGGGACAGAGAGGTAGGAGATATGGGAGCTTGAGGTAAGAAGAGGCTTCTGATAAGGAGGAGGCGAGTTCTGCACATTGACAGTTGCTGGAATGTGGGAAGGGGGAACCAGAGAGACTCATTTTCATTCCCAACTCTCAGTTCTCCAGAAGAAAGGAGGAGGGAGGGGGGGAAATGAGAAGCTGATGCCAAGAGCTTAAGTGGCGAGTAAATGTTTTGAGAATGATGAGGGAAACTAAGGTACAAATGTGCTTTACACAATTGATGTATGTATGGATTTTGATAAGAGTTGTATGAGCCCCCAATAAAATGATTAAAAATAATAATAATCTTGAAGCACCTAGATTTCAGCTCACACATCTGATTACCCACCCATTAAATTCTCACCGGGACTAGCAGAGGTTCTAATTGTTCCTGGTACTGGTGTTTATTTTCCCCTTTCACCTCTATTCATAAGTTTTTAACTGCCTTTTTTTCCACCTGGAATTTGATCACCAGGTCCTTCCTAGTCTATCTTAGTATGGAAGCCCTTCTAAAACTTGTTCACCATGGGTGAACCTGCTGGAACTGAAATGCTGCTGGAATAGCTTCCAGCATCACATAGCACAGAAGCCACCACAGTAAAACAAACTGTCAGATGACTGCCTTCCTTGACATGATTCTTTAGCTTCTATCAAGATATGAGGCATATAGACAGGCTCAGTAAATGTTAGCCTGTGTCCTGACTGCCTTCCTTGACATGTTTCTCTAGCTTCTATCAAAATACCTACTCTTTAGCTGGTACCTCTCTTTCAGCCCACAGGTATTGTGCTTTTCTAGCCAATACATATCTGGTTATTTGTTTACATGAACCAAAGGAAGAAGTCTTGCTTCTTATCAACTTCAGAGATGTAATGGACCAAGACTCGAGCAGCGGCTACAAATGATTCTCCCTAGATTTTCATTGCATTAATTTCTATTTATTTTTGGACAAAGTAACTTTCATTTAGTTCTCAAAATAACAAAAGATTATCACTCACAGAATTACCAACTCTACAAGATCTGAAATATAAAAGATCTGGGTTTTAATCCACATACTGTAATTGATTCCCAAAATAAACCTGAACAAGTTCGTTTTCCTATTTTTGCTTCATTTCCTTTGCACCATATGTGAGTAATATTGCAAGGGCTCCTTTATCTCTGAAATATTGTAAATCATTGATACTGCCCGTATCACACAAGGATGCTAAAATATAATACTCATTTTTATTTCATCATTTATAAAATTAATTTCCCATCTTTATAATCACAAGATAAGATCTTTGATATACTAGTAAGCAATGTGTAGTCTTGACTAGAGAAGATTTCAATTCCTAAGAGAAAGATCATCGGTGAATACTTAAGGTCATAGAAAGTAGTACTATCTCTGGAAGTATTTGGACAAATGGCTTCTAAACCTGAGATGTAGGAAGGCTCTGACACAGCCCTATAACAGACAGGTAGGATCTATATTCATCAGCTGTGAATGAAAAACGGTGATTTTTTTAAGCTTCCTCTGGACTGGACTGTCCAGAATGGGGCTAATGCACAGGTCATAGTCAAAAGTAGGGCAGCTACAGAATCAAAGCTAACTTATAGTTATTATAAACTTTATAAACTCTGATTTTCACATACATCCTCATTCTCTATACTATTCATTATGTGATGGATACTTAGGTTATCTTGACCCCATACCACTGACCCAGGTATGCTAAAGCACACCTTATTTTGTGCCATCAAAGTCCCATAATCAGCCATGAAAAGAAATAACATGAGAGGTGGAAAAACAGAGACATTTCTTGAATTTAAGACAATTATATTGTCACCTATTACCCCAAACGCACCACCAGGCAGTCATTTTCAGCTCATAATGATAATATATAGAGGTTTCAAAGCTGTAAATCTTCACAGTAACAGTCATATTTCTTCTTCTGAGCAGTTGGTGGATTTGAACTTCTAACCATACGGTAACCTTAAGGTAAAGCTTATCCCACAAGGTCACCAGTATCTAAAATTCAATATATTTATTATGCCATGGGTGTGGAATAACTATCACACTCATCCATTGCTATTATGTTTATGAAATTGTGCAACTTTTCAAAACAGTTTGTCAATTTCTTACAAAGTTAAACATCCACCTTCCATACAACATTGTTTTTGTTCCTAGGTTCTGTTCAGGTGGTTCCAAATCACAGCACCCCTATATACAATATAACAAAACACGTCACCTGAATTTGTGCCATTCTCATTGTTGTTCTTATGTTTGAACTCATTGTTCCAGGCACTGTGTTAATCAGTTTCATTAAAGGCCTTCCTCTTTTTCACTCCCCCTCCACTTAACTAATCATGATATCCTTATTTAGGGACTGGTCTCCCCTAATAGCATGGTCAATGTGCATGAGACCAAATCTCACCGTTCTTCCCTCTAAGAATTATTCTTGCTGTACCTCCTCCAAGACAGATCTGTTTGTTCTGTTTGTTTGTAATGGGTTGGTTGATCTGAGTTTTAGATTGATTTTTACAATGAAATTCAAATATAAGGGCTATGTGAGCTGTGGCACAGTTGGCTTGGTATGCAATTAATGATGTCAGTCTCTGATAGTAGAAAGGACACACCAACTCCTTGTTCTAATTTATTCTCACTGTGGTATTCATGGAACCCATGTACTTTTAATGCTGCATAGTATGATCTAAGGACCAATTTTACCCAGAGAGACGGGGGTAGCTAAGCAGAGGGCATTAAACCCTGTAAATAACCAATTGTATAACTTGAAGCAAATCAAGTCACCTCTCCAAAATGTTTTACCTATCTGCAAAATTAATTTAATCATACATTTCACAAGCAGATTAGCTTATGGCCCTCCACTTGCTAGTCATTCATTAAGATTCATGTACCCTAGCTTCAATTGAATACTTATGAATAAATTAAAGTGAGAAATATGAGTATTCCAGGCAGGTCCTACAATAAGAAAACCATCATCCTGTCCTCCTTTTCTCAGGGTATGGAGGAAGAACTACTGAGATAATGGATAGGAAAATTTTAGGGAATTATCTCTGTACATAAAAAGCTCCAGAATATCCATTTCTCTCTCCCTTTCAGGTTCTACAAAAGTCACCGTGTAACCTTCTAACCACTTTTCTTCACTGAATTAATACTGCAAGCTTTTAAAGCCCACTAGTAAATTTTCCTGACTCTCTTCTTGACAAAATTTAGCCAGATAGATGTGCTTTTGGAGAAGACTTATTTGTCCATTTATCCAACTTCTACTCTTGGGTGCCATCACAACAACCTACTCTGACTTTCTTCCCTTTTAGAAATCTCTGGTGGTACTGATGGTGTAGAGGTTACACCATCTATAGGCCCTCTGAGCTTCTGGAAGATGGGGGTGATTATCTCTACCCAACAGAGTTAGAGGATTAAATGAGAGAAAAGGCTGTGAAAAGTCCTTTAAAGTGTCAACCACTTTTTCAAAGGGGAATTATTTCTCTGCTTAATTTTGCTGGTGCCTTTGTAGGATCGTTTGTCTAGTGGGCCCATTTTCATAGTTAAGGAACAAAGTCTTGAAGCCTTATGGCATTAGGCCAAAAAAGGAAAATCCATGCCTTCTCTCAACCCCTCATACATCTTCTCTTGGATTTATCATTTATACCATACTCCTGGAGTTCATTATTGTCAGTTCCTGAAGAACACATTTGGGTCTTTGAGCCTCATGATTTCTTACTTGTGAACCAAACACGACCTCTTTTGATGTTAGAAATCCATTTACTCTTGGCAAAGTCACATCTTGTTTCAAAGAGTTGAAGAGTTAAAAAAAATAAAAGAAAAATCCTAGCTCACAAAATCTTAGAAAGGTTTATGGCCAAAGCTCATAAGACATTTTTGGAGCTGAATTCACTCTTACAACAGAATCCTTGGATTATTTAAGTGTAAATGAATCAGAAAGTTCCAGATCAAATTTCCCTTGAAATACACAAACTTTAGAAATGGAAGGAGTGAAGGCTCAGCCAAGAGAACTCTTTGGGCAAAGCCCCCAGGGTAATTGGAATCATACAGGGTTTTCCGATATTTCCCATGGAGACCCAGAAGTGGATCACAGAGAACTGTGCCATTAGACAGCAGAGATCTCTAGGCAAGTTGCTCAGTTCTTGTGCCCATGACCAAACCACCCCAGGGTCATAGGACTACTGGAATAAGCAATGACAAATCCAGGAACTCTCCATGAATGCTTCTATACAACAGTATTTTTGAACACAAATGAACAAGAGAGGTTTCACTTCCAGCCAAGGGATCATTAGTATAATAATGCGGATGTACAAGATAAATGATTAAATACTGAAAAAGCAGGCTCCTGTGTCATGGAAGAAGTACAAAACAAGTTAATGGCTGCATCAGCGGGAAAGTAGTCAGCTTAGTGGAATGGGAAGTGCACTGGAAAACAGTCAAGAGCCCACAAAATCTGGGTTCTTAAATTCCACTTTTCCTTTACACTCCTGAAACCCCATTTATGCACAATTAATAAGCAATTCCTATAGATTGTGGTTCCTTCACAAATATTTCACCTTCTTTGAAATCCTAACTGCCACTACCTGGTATTAGTAGCTTCTAACTACTTCTAACTGAATCTCTTCAACAGCCTCCTACTTAAAGTGTCTGCCTTTAGTCTTCCCCCTCCAGTCTTACTTCCAGAGTAGTCTGAGAACATAAATATGATCACGCTTATCATACCACTCCTCTACTTAAGATTTATCCATGCCCCCATTTCCTACACAATAAACATTTATATTTGGTATAAATTTATTGATGTTTGTGGTTTGAATTCTGTCTTACCTTCCCATTCTTATGCATCACAATTTCATACCTTGGTTAAACTGGACATATTGAAGTTTTCTTCAGTTTCAATATCTGTATATTTCTATCTTTAGGATCTATCTTAAATGTTTTCCGGAACAGATCATGACAAAAAGTAACAACAGACAAATTGTGTTTTTCTTTAAATGTTTGCGTAATAAATAGGTAACATTAATTTGAAGACACTCCCAACCCAATCCAACATCTGTTGTGTTGATTCTGACTAATAGCTATGGTATAGGACAGAGAAGAACTGCATCATAGAAGTTCAGAGGCTGTAAATCTTTAAGGGAGTGGACTGCTTATTCTTTATCCCATGGTGTATTTGGTGGGTTCAAACCACTAACCTCTTAGTTACTAGACTAATGCTTAACCCCCTGTGCCACCATGGAGCCTTAGGGATGCTTACATGGTACAAAAGGTGTCCTGGGTGAAAAAACTGATTAAATGCCTGATTACTAGTTACTGGTTCAAACCCACACAAAGGTGCCTCATAAAACAGGCCTGGTGTTTTCCTTATGAAAGTTCCTTGAAAACTCTATCAAGCAGGTCCACTTAGCACACAGGGAATGCCCATCATCTTGACATCCACCACAACTGCCAACAGATGGTACAAATTATTAACACAGTGGCTGTTAAATGGACAGTTGGTGGTTTAAGTCTATATCGAATTTCATCAGAAGCAAAACCTGGATGTCAATTTCCATAAAATCAGCCACTGAAAATTCTATGGAGTACAGTTATATTCTGAAACACAGGGTTGCAAGGAATGGAAATTGACTTGAAGGAAGTTGGTTTATTGGAACACTAGCTAAAGAAACATCATATGTTAGATACCATTCTAAATATTTCACATATATTAAATAATTTAGCTATTCCACCAGTCACATAAGATAGTCTATTATCATTTCCATTCTATGTGGTAGGAAACTGAGGCACAGTTTAAGTAATTTTCTATTATATCAATAGCAAAGACAATAATTGAATGCAGTTTAAGCCTGTACACCATATAACTTCCTTTCTTGACATGTTGTTTCACACTTCAAACTGTTCCCAATTTCTAAAACACTCATCTTTCTCTAAGTCAAAGCAATCACATCTATTCTCCAAGACCCAATTCAAAAGTCACACCCACAATAAAGCCTTTTTTAATTATTCTCTGTACTATTTCTCTGACTCCCATATTTGTACACAGTTTGAAAAAATTCTGGCCCTGTTATTTGATATATACCACTTCCCCGAAAATAAGACAGTGTCTTATGTTAATTTTTGCTTCCAAAGATGAGCTAGGTCTTATTTTCATGTGATGTCTAATCTTTCCATGAAGAAGAATACAGAGCACATTTATTGTTGAACGACAAAAAAGGAAATTTATTACCTGTATATGGTACATTAGCAGTTGTCATCACAAACCAGCATAACCAGACAAACTGTGAATCCTACAGTATCGAGAATTTCTTGTTACTACCATTTTTTCCATGTACAACAATCTATGGTACATTTACTCATTTATTCAATGACAGTCATGTCATCATCTTCTGGAACATCATCATAACAATCCAAATCCTTATTTTCTGGGAGGTCTTATTTTCAGGGGGATGTCTTACTTTCGGGGAAATAGGGTATAAACTGCCCTCTGAGTACTGCTTTTTCCGTGACCCAAAAGTTTTGCTATGTTGTGACCCAAAAGTTTTGCTATGTTGTAGTTTCATTTGTTTCGAGAAATATTTTTTGTGTGTTCTTTATTTCTTCAATTACCCAGTGGTTCTTGAGTAAAGTGTCATTCAGTTTTTATGGTTTTGGTTTTTTTGGAGTTGATCATTCTATGGTTGATTTCTAATTTTACAGTTTTATGATCTGAAAAGATGGCTTGTATAATTAAAATGTTTAAAATTTTATTAATACTTGATTTTTTAACCTAAATTTTGGTCTATTCTAAAATAGCTCTGTGGGCACTAGAGAAGAAAATAAAATGAATTTTTGTTGGGTGCAATGTTCTATATATATGAGATCCAGTTGATTGTGTTATTTTATATTTTTGTATCTTTGTTGATTTTCTTTCTAGTTGTTCGAATTTTAGTTCAAAGTGATGTATTTAAGTCTCCTAGTATTATCATATTATGGTCTATTTCTTCATTTCTATAAAGATTTAATTTATGTACTTTGATGATCTTTCAGTTGGTATGTATATTATTTATGGTTATAGTTTCTTGTTCAAATAAACCTTTCATAATTATATAGTGACCTGCTTTTCTCTCATTATGTCAGTAACTTTGATGTCTATTTTGTCTGACATTAATTTTGCTTATCCAGCTTTCTTTGAACTATTTTTAGGTTGATATATTTTTTTCCATCCTTTGATTTTCAGTCTTTATATATAAGTGTGTTTCTTATAAGCAGCATGTTAAAAGTTCTCTTTTTAAAAAATCCATTCTATTAGCCTTTGTATTTTAACTGGTGAATTCAGTCTGTTCACATTCAGGGTTGCTATTGATAAATACGGTTTTATTGATGTCATTTTTATATGTTTTTATAGTGCTAATGGTTTTATTTTTCTGGATTTTTTGTGTTGTGTTCTTGCCATTTGGTTGTGCTCTTGTTTCTTTCTCTGTTTATTGTTTGTTTTTAATCTTTTGTATGTGTTGCTTATATGGTTGTCACCTTGTTTGCTCTTTTGAAATTTTAATCCTTCTTTATAGGCTGTTTTTTGTGATTGTTTTTTTTCAATTTCAGAGTTGTTTCTTGTATTTTGCGAATGGTTCTATATCTTCTCCATTCTGTTATTTATTGCATGCTGTTACATCCTTTCTTTTTAATTTATTTTTATATTTATAATGTAATGTTGTCTATGATTCCTTGTTTTAATTTATTTAGTTCCATTTCATTTTGAAATGGACTTCAGTAGAACATTTTCTCCTTAATAATTTCTTTTCTAATATTTTTAGGTTGCTGTCTCTTGTTGTAGATTTTCTGTCCATAGAATTCCTTTCAATATTTTTTGTAAAGATCGATTTGTTTTTCTAAACTTTAGTTTTACTTTGTCTGTAAATGTTCTTATTTCTCTCTCATGTATAAGGGATAATTTTACTGGATATAGGATTCTTGGTTGGCAATTTTTTTCCTTCAGTATATTGAATACATCATTTTATTGTCTTCTTGCATGAATGGCTTTGATGAAAAAAATCTGAATTTATCATGATCACTTGGCCTTTGTGTGTTATTGTTCTTTTTTGCCATTCAGTTTTCAGGATTGTTTCCTTTTCATTAATATTAGAGAGTTTGATTATTATAAGTCAAGGTGATTTCTTTTTATGGTCAATTCTATTTGGTATTCTATGGACTACCTGCATAGTTGGTTTTTGTACTAACATGATATTAGGGAAGATTTTGCTTAATATTTCACTGACTATTTTCTTAGTAGTTGTTATTTCTTCCTTCAGTCTGGAATATTTATCAGGCATATGTTGTTCATTTTAATTTCATTCCATAGCATCTTAGATTATTTTGAGATTTGTGGTCTCTTTTTTTGAGTCATTATATATATATATA
>NW_022111323.1:1743576-1754169 GCF_000313985.2 Echinops telfairi | reverse complement strand
TCTACCTTAGGCATTCCCTGGGGACCTCGCTGCTCTGTTCCCTTGCTGTTCTGTTGCACCCTCTTAGTGTTTTACCTCAGTGTGGCGGGATCAGATCGGGCACAATTCCCACACTGTGTCTCCGGTGTTGTCCCCTGTAGGTCTATGGGTCAGTGAGGGACGTCGTGTCTCATAGTGGGGCCGGCCATGTGGTCCTCTCTGTGGACTGGCTGCTCTAATCTGGAACATCATCCTTAAGGCTTGGTGGGCCAGGATGTACTCCACTCTCTCCTCCTCCCCCTTCATTTGATCCCCTGTGCTCCAATCCGATATGTCATGCTCCCAGAGCTGCATATTCAGTGTCGTCCTTTGAAATAAATTCTTCTGTGGGCAGGGGCAGGTGTCCACGTAGTAGTTGGGATTTGGGCCGGCCCCTCAGAACTTTCCACTGGTTCCCTACTCCACGCCAGCATGTTTCATTCACATCTTGGAGCCCTGGGTTGAACTTTTTGGGTCATTTGTATAAACCAGTCTTCTCGTATTCTGTTCTGGAAAGATTTACCTTCAAGATCACTGATTTTTTATTCTAATATTTGCATCTTGCTGTTTGTTCTTTCAAAATGTTTTCTAATACCTTGGTGTTTGCCTTTTGTATTTCTGTTTAAAGTTGTATTGTTTCTAATTTTTCATTAATTTTGTAAGCATGTTCTTTTAAGGCACGTGAATGTTCTTGAACTATGGCATGTGTCTCCTCCTTATCTCTATCTAATTTTTCATTCAGTCCTTTAAAGTAATTGGAGACCATCACTGTCATCTACATGTTGCGAGGATCAGTGAACCTCTTCTCTACCAGGAGCTCCTCTGGACCCACACTTGCATTTGATGTAGTAACATACTGTTTTCTCTTGTTTCTGCAAGTGTGCAGAGATTGAGTGATGCCTCCAAGACACGGTGTTATTTTTAGTTAAGTTTTAAAAAATTTTGTTCCTGAATGTAGAGCTATCTCGACACTCCTGATGCAGAACATTAGTAGTCAAAGGACGCCAGGTGATTCTGCACAAGCTTAGCCACTGCAAGGTGTAGATGTCTGCAAACAATTAAATATGTGCTCAGCCAATGTCTTGATCTTGAAGATGGTTTCCATGTCTCCAGAGAGTACCTTGCAATAGTTAATTAAACTAATGTGTTGAGAGTGGAAAGCGACTAATTAAAGCATTCATCAAAACCATCTCCTGCTGCAGGGCCTCTATGTTTTGAGCCCAATTACTGTTTGGGCATGGACTTATGGGCAGGCAAGGGTTAGTATTCTGAGTCATGGGCTCCAGGGGAAAAGCTCACCCATTACTGAGCTGACTGTCTCCCCTAATATGTGCCCTCTTAATTCTGCAGCAGCTTAGAGATAGTCAGTCCTCTGGATACATTAAGGAAACTCTGCAAGAATCCAACCCCACCCTAAGTTCAGCCAGATGTTGGGAGCCAGTTCAGTGCCAACCAAGTCTCTACAATATAGCCAGCAAACAATGAGCTAGTTGGGGTCCTCCCAGTCCAAGGCCTCAGAAGCTCCTGTATCTTCTGGACGAAGTCGCCACTCAGCCTCTCTCCAATTATGGTAGGGGAGTAGAGTTGATTAACACCGGGAGAAGGGGAAAGGGCTTTGTGCTCACCAATGTGATCCAGAGTTACTGGTACCTAGGCAAGCATCCTGCCAAGGGCAAACCAAACCCAAGAATTTTGACCTTTTTCCCCTGGGTTCTTTTGTCAGTTTCTCCCTGCAGCACCTTCTTCAATTGTTTGCTATTCTCTTAGTAGGATCTAGAACCCAGGATGCCACAATCATACCACTGACCCAAAAGTTTTCATTGAAAGTGATTAAGACTGACTCCAACTACATGGTAATGTTCTTTCTGATCTGCTCATTTCCCCCCCCCCCAAAATTCTGGAACTATTTTTCTGTCAATTTTGGTTTGTTTGTTTCTTCTTGCTTAGGAAGCTGGATAAGACATGTTATCCCACATCATTTTCAGGATTTCTTCAAATTATTTGCTTTTTTGAGTGGATTGATTCACTTGTCTACTATAGTCAGAGTGATTTTCTTCAAGTTCATTGTTCTGAATTTCTTTTTCTTTCATTCTCTTCTAATTTCGTTTAGTATGTTCATTAATTCTGCTTCTTATGAATGATCTTCTTTGATTCCTTTTAGAGTTAAGGTTTTTGGTTTTCAATTTCATCTGTAGTTTTCATGAATGTTCCCCATATCTCTTGAAGAGGCCTAAATAGCATTCCTTTGAATTCTATTTATGATATTTCCAGGGACTTTTTTTCAGAGGACTCATTTGGGCTTGGGTGGTTTTTGGTTGTTTGATTTATTTTAGTTTTGTTTTATGAGGTGGTGGTGGAGGTGTGTGCACTGTTGTTGATTATTGTTTTCATGGCATCATGATGCAGCTGTTACTGGTGTGTGAGCTGATGGATCCTGTAGGGTTAGTTGGATGTTTTTAATTATATGAGATATGTCTAACAGGAGCCAGGAATCATATGGTAGATAAAGAAAGAAAAAGGGAGGGAGACTAAAGGATAAGTACCAGTAGTAATAATAACAATATAGACCAGAGATACTGTAAAATAATAGGAAAACTCATGGTAAGAAGTATAATAAGACTTAATAGTTGACATAGAAGTAGATTTCATGATGAGAAGGAGAGCAAATGTAGAAAGAGATGGTGGGGAGTTGGGGAGAACTGTGTAAGTAGATACTCAACCCATGAGAAAACATCATGTTGTTGCTAAGTTCCATAGAATCAGCTCAGATCCAAGACAACTCGATGCACAACAAAATGAAACAATACCTGATCCTGCACCACCTTCAGAGTAGTTCCTATGCTCAAACCCATTGCTGCAATCACTGCATCAATTCATCTCCTTGAGGGCCTTCCTCTTTTCTACTGCCCCTCTGTTTTACCCAACATGATATCCTTCTCCAGGTAATGGTATCCCCTGACAATATGTCCAAAATATATAAGATGAAGTCTAACCATCCTTGCCTCTAAAGAGCCCTCTAGCTGTACTTCTTCCAAGACAGATTTGTGTGTGTGTGTGTGTGTATATATCAGGGAATAAAAGGGGAATGGAGAGAGTGGAGGAAGACCAGAAAGAAAGGAGGGGGAGAATGTGTGGTAAATAATAGATGGAGGCTTGGGTTGGGTGTGGTTAAGGAGTTCTACTACTACGGCAGTATGAACATGGGTGGGTTTGTGTCATCAGGGGCCAGGAGTTGCCTGTGTCTGCCTGGGAAATGTGATTGCCCATTAGGGGAAGGGCTGCTCAGAGGGAGAGTATGACAGTTAAAAGTGGAGAGGAGGTAGAGTGAACATGAGAAGTATTGGCAAACTTGTCAGAAGTGTTGCTTGGGCAATGAGGTAATCTGCATCAGCATGTCCACGTGGTTTGTCATCTTCAGAGCTCACAGAGGCTGGTGAGGTAAGGGGCTTGGCTGTCTGGGTTGAAGTGGGGTTTGGGCTGATTTTCCATGCTGGGTGAAGTATGAGCTTTGAGGCAGCTATGGTCACTGGTCAGATTTGAAGAGAGGCATTGCTTGTAGTCTACAACTTGAAAAAAATGAAGTAGGATTTAAGTTGGTGTGGTTTGCCAATGTCTGCCTTGGAGGCAGGAGGAAGTGGGAACCTGAAAGGGTTATAAATTAATTTATAATAAAAAAAATAGTGGAATACAAAACCTGAGAAGCAAAAAATAGATCCATGAATTAGGTGGGGGGCACCACTTTCTTGGCTGGAACAGCACACATATGCATTGAGTGCTATTAAGGACTTCTGTTTGCATGGGAGTGCAAAAGTGGGTGTGGATCTGTGCCTTCAGAGGCCAAGTTTCGCAGTGTCTGCATGGGAAGCATGTTTGCTCACAGGGGTAAAGGACAGCTTGGAGAGAGGATGTGAGAGTTGAAAGGGGAAAAGGGGTAGGGGAAAACTAAAATATATTCACCAAAGGACAAACGGAATTGCTTGGGTTATGAGGGAATTTGTGTCAGGCTAACCAAGCAGTCTACCATCCACTCAAGGCCCCCAGAGGGCAGTGAGGTGAGGTGCTTGTCTGGGTGGATTGAAACTGGATTTGGGATGGTTATGCTCTTGCCAGAAGATGTATGTGATCTGAAGGAGCAAGAGTATTGATCAGTGGTGTGGTCGGGAGAAGCTAGTGATCTCCAACTTGAAAGAAAGGAATCTGGTTTGGGTAGATGTGGTTTTTCTGTCTGCCTGTGAGGCACGTGCAATCACAGAGAGGGGGAGTTTCTGTTAGGTAGCTAGATATAGGGACTGGAGGTTGTCCCTCCCATGCCACCAAAGGCCCCCATTAAGGAGGTTGAAAAGACCAATAAGGGGAACAGCGATAGTAGGAGTTTAAGGGTAGCAGGGAGAGTAAGGTGTAACTAATCACAATGATCAATGTATGGCCCTCCTCTCAGGGGCATGGACAGCAGAAAAGTGGGTGAAATGAGACAGCAGTCGGTGTAAGACATGAAAAAAAAATTATAAATTATCAAGAGGACATGGGGGAGGGAGGGGGGAGGAAAGGGGGTAAAATGAGGAGCTGATGCCAGGGATGTAAGTAGAAAGAAAATGTTTTGAAAAAGATGGTGACAACATATGCACAGATGTGTTTGACACAATGAATATATGTATGGATTGTGATAAGAACTGTCTGAGCCCCCAATAAAATGATTTCTTTAAAGGAGGTTGAAAATAAATCAGGCAACCATTAGAGGCCTATGAAGATCCAAAATGAGCATGCTCACACTCAAGCCTCTGGGCCAGATAGGAGGTATACTTGAGTTGTCCAAACTAGGCCCAGGCTCATGACATAACCCAGTTGGGCTCAACCCAGCCAATACCATCAACCATGCCTCCCCAGCCAGAGGCTTGAAATATCCTGGCTGTGGGAAGGCTGCTCTCTTACCTGGCTCCTAGTGACATGGAAGGGTGAGAGTCTCCCTCCCCTGGATGGGTGCACATGCACCTGCTCTGAGCCTACTTGGGGCCCACAGCCTCTCTTACTCTCTCTTGCCCCAGTGTTGTCTGGCCTTGCATTCTCTTGCCCCTCTCTCTTGCCCCCGTGCTCTGGCTCCCTCACTCTCTGTCCTCCATGTTCCCTTGACCCCTGCTCCCTCAATTCCTCAGTCCCTGGGATTTCCCCTCCACCCTCAGTTCTGCACACATGGGTGCTCTTTTCCATGTAGTTGTTCCTGCCCAGTTGTGAACTCTTTAAAGAGTGTGAAACCTGAAAATTGTCCTGATCTTCATAAAACCCACTTGGATTACAAAACGGGCTTTGGCTTGAATTCTTTCATTGTGCAAAGCCAAGAATCAAGATTTTACTTACTCAAGAAACCTTACATTTTGTGAAGAGAGGAAGTGGGAGCCAAAAAGGATTTAGAAGAGTTTACAAAAGTGGAAAACAAAAGCCAGGAAGCAAAAAGTACACCTATGATTTGTGTTGGAACTGTCACTTCATTGGCAGAGAACGCATCCAGACTCATCTGCCAGGTATGGCAGGGAAGTATGTGTGGCAGCAGGGACACCCAGTGAAAGGAGGTGAGGAAGATTTAGAGAATTTTTTTAATGGCAAATCCCATTTCTTGGGCTATGGGGAAGTCTGTGCTCATGCAGTCCACCCTCTACACAGGGCTCTTGGGGGACAGCAAAGTGAAGGTCTTGGCTGGGTAGGTCGGGGTGGATTTGGGGACCAATATGCTCCTGCTGGGGGAGGGGAGCAGATCACTGACACAGAACAGGCTGCTGTTCAATGGTGGAGTGGAGTTCAACCTGTGTTGCTGATCTCCCACTTCCCAGAGAAGGAAAGTTGAAACAAACAAACAAACTTGGTACACTTAGCTTCCAGGCTGAGCATATGGTTTCAGGAAGCAAGGACTCTCTCCCGTAAGGACACTTTTGGTTGTGCTGAGGAGTTCTTCCCATGGTTGCTACCTTGGGGTTATATTTGAGAAAGCTACACAATGGCTCTTATATTTCAGCCCATTGTTGCAGCCACTGGATCAATTCATCTTATTGAGCATTTTCCACTTTCTTGCTGCCCCTCTACATTACCAAGCATGATGTCCTTTTCCAGGGACTGGGGTTTCCTCATAATACATCCAAAGTATGTGAGGTGAAGTCTTGCCAACCTTGCTTTTAAGGAGCATTCTTCTTCTCAGACAGATTTGTTTGTCCTTTGGCAGGCCATGGTACTTTCAATATCATTCAACAGTACCACAGTTCACACACATAGATTCTTCTTCGGTCTTCTTTATTCAATGTCTAACTTCCACATCTATATGAAGTGATTGAAATATCATGGTGTGGTAGATACATAATTTCATGTCAACTTGAAGATATGGAAGTGTAGGGGTCAATCAGATCACTTCCTAATGGTGCCTCCTTGTGGATGTGACCTGACAAGAAGAGTCCTGGGAACTTCTCTCTCTCTCTGCCTTCAACACCATGCTAGTGAGCCACTTTGAGGCATGCCAGAGCCCTGGGTATGCATCCACCACCATTTGATCCACAAGATTTTGCACCCACCAGCCTGTGGTCTTCCTGCATTCTGCATCATTGCATGTGAATACGTGACTTTGAGTCTGAAGAAGGACTTATGGTCTAGTATTGGACTTATGGACTTGAGTTGAACTGGGCTGGGGTGTTTTATCAATTCATAATGATGTCTTGGTACAAATATCTTTCTTACACATATATGAGTGTCACTGGATTTGTTTCTCTAGTCAACCCGTCCTAACACATAGTCTTCTTGGGCAATGGGGTACTAGAGAAACAAATCATAACAATGGAGAGTGGAAGTTTATCTAACCTTGCCTCATGGTAGTTTTTTTGTCTTGTCTAACCAGAGGTCTGATATGGTCTTGCAGTTTACTGGATTGTTCCCTGGAAAGGACTTGGGAAGTGAAGGTTTTGATTCCTAGAAATTGTCTTTGATTATGGGCATCTGAAATGGTGAAAATGAATGTGATAAATATAAAGTTTGAGCTGAGGGAGAGAATTTGCCCTTTGAACCCTTTGAACTTCTCTGAGGCCATGCTGCTTAGTCAAAATGGCTGACAGAAGGCTTTGCCCTGGCTAAATGCACCATAAAAATGGGATAGTTTAGATAAGAAAGGAATTTAACTAGAATGTTTCAAGAATTGTGTTCAGCATATGGTTGTACTAGGATTATATTGATTTCTTTTACCTATTTTTATTGATACAATGTTCAATAGAAATTATTTTGGGGCAGTATGAATATCGAGTTTTCAAGCTCCCATCCTTCAGCCATTAAACTGGATCTGTTAATGAGTTAGAAGGAAATTCCTGCAAAGAAACTTTTGAAAAAATAAGTCCCACTCAGTGCCTTGAATCATCAGGATGTTTGCATTTGAAGAGACTTGCCTCAAGAGATGCTGTCAGACTGAAGAAAAAAAGGAGACATTTGGCTGTTTTGAATTTTGAACTAGTGGTTTGTTCCTGAAATGGGAAAAAGCTGGAGTTATGAAGGAACTCTACTTTCTAGGACTGAAATTTAAAGATAGCCTGTGGGAAGCCTGAAATGCTTGATAGTCACCTGAATCCACTTGCAGAGTTGATGTGGAAGAAAAGCAGCAGTAGAGACACAGGTTGAGTCTGACCAGTGACACCTGTATACCTGGTTAACAAGGACTAGAGGAGAAGATGAGAGTAGGTTGGCTGGTCTGAAGTTTAAAGTGTTGGGTGGAACCTGAGCCTATGACAATACCTAGCCAAAGGAGGCTAGAGTTGTTGAGAATTTTTGAAACGGTCCCTGGTCAAAAGGCAAGGTGACCAATGGACACCCTAATGACACTAAGTGATGCAGCCCACATTGAGTTGACCAGAACCTGATCAGATAAAGATAAGATTTTTGATTCTGTGAAATGGTGCATAATGTTGCCGACTTTATGGACGGCCTGTCCTGATTTGACTTTGCTTATGTATGTGGACTTACTAAGTTCCAACTGGAATGAAGATTTTTTACATCAAAGAACTTGCTTGTCTCCTCCGAACACTGGGTTGATATAAATGGGCAGTATAAACATTGGATACCCAAACTTAGGGGGATAAAGGCATGAAGTGGCTGGATTACAAACTTTCATGGGCCAGGGGATATTTTGATTGGTTTAATGTGTAGGTGTTCACATAATTGCAATTGTTAGGCATAGGATGTTTTTGTTTTGTTCACTTATAGAATATTATGTTTAAATGGGGCTGTGTAGTAGACATTTCAGTTTTATCCTGTTAGGTACAAATATGATTTTTTAAATTATGCATGGCTAAATAGTTGTGTAAAATTGTCAAGTTGACAAGGGGATGTGGTGGATACATCATTTCATGTCAACTGGAAGATTTAAAAGTGTAGATGTGGAATCTATCCTGTCAAGCAGGCCTGATGGTGCCTCCTTGTGGGCATGACTTTCTCAAAAGGAGAGTCCTATGAACTCCCTCCCTCTCTCTCTGTCTCTCTGCCTTTACCTTCTTGCCAGTGAGCCACTCTGAGATGCATCTACCACTATTGAATCCACAAGACATTGCACCCACTGGCCTGTGATCTTCCTGCGTTCTGCATCATTGCATGTGACTACATTAGTCTGAGACTGAAGAGGGATTTATGGAATAGTATCAGACTTATGGAATTGGGCTGGAATGGGCTGGGATATGCTACAGATGCCCAAATGACTTCTTGATACAAAGCTCTTTCTTACATATATATGAGTGTCACTGGATTTGTTTCTCTAGTCAACCCAGCCTAACACACAATATCCTTGCTTTTCAACACTTTAAAGAGATCCTGTAAAGCAGATTTACTCATTGCAATGCATCATTTAATCTCTTAACTGTTGCTTCCATGAGCATAGAGTGTGTAGCCAAGCAAGAAAAAATCCTTGACAACTTCAATCTTTCACCATATACCATGCTTTTACTATTTCTCTCTTGAACTCTAAAATAGTTTAATTTATTTTAAGACTCTTTCAGTGGGTTTATAGATGTTTATTATGTAACAATAATTATACAATGTCTTATTTGTCTCTCATTTTGAAGTCTATTTAATCAGAAACTAATTTTGCCAATCCTGGTTTTCTTCTGGTTGTCATTAGCTTGTTATATTTTTTTCATCTTTTGATTTTATCTTTGTTTCTAAAGTGTGTTTTGGTAAACAAACATTAATGTATCCTGTTTTCTTGTCCATTCTTCTATGCCAGTGGTTCTCAACATGTGGTTAGCTACCACTTTGGGGGTCAAACGACCTTTTCACTGGGGTCGCCTGATTCACAAACAGTAGCAAAATTACATTTATGAAGTAGCAATGAAAATAATGTTATGGTTGGGGGTCACCACAATATGAGGAATGTTTTAAAGGGTCGCAGCATTAGGAAAGTTGAGAACACCACTGTTCTAGGCTCTCTCTCTTGACTGGTAAATTTAGTCTATCTGCATTCACTATTGTTAATGATAGATGTTATTTTATTTCTGTGATTTAGCTGTGTGATTTGTTGTTGTGTTTGTGGTTTCTTTGTTCAGCATGCTTTTTTTGTACTGAATTAATTTTGTTTGTGCATAGTTCTAATTCTATTTGCTTTCTTTGGAGCCCTGGTGGCATAGTCATTATGCATTGGGCTCCTAACAGGAAGGATGGTAGTTGGAAACAACCAGCTGCTCTGCAGGAGAAAGATGGAATTTCTACTCTTATAAAGAGTTATAATCTCAGAAACTTAGAGAGGCAATTCTACACTGTCCTACAGATTCTCTATGAGTTGGCTTATACTCAATGTCAGTGAGTTTTGATTTTGTTTTTATTTCTTTGTTTTTATTTTACTGTTCATTTATATTTCTGTGGTTTTACTCATTTGTATGTTGAGGTTTCACTGTTCTCTTTGAGGGTACCTTGTTCTTTGCTATTGTATTTCTAGATTTTAAGGCAGTTTTTTTGTCTCTTGCAAACTAATTGGCTTCCTCTACATTAAACTGTTTTATATCTATTGTAATATTTTTTTTATCTTCATAACAAAATGTTTCTGTTTCCATATTTTTAGGCTTGTAGGTCTGTTTTACTATTTATACTACCTAAATGGATTGATTTCTTGGTGGTGATACCTTGTATGCTGATCTCAGGTTGCTGTTTGTTGTTGTTGTTGTTGTTGATTCTCTTTCAAAAATAATTCCATTTAGTATTTTTGGAAGTGTGGTTTAGTTTTCAAAAATTCCTTAAACTTTCTTACCTGAAAATGTCCTTATTATTCCCTCATGTTTGAGGAATAATTCTGCTTTGAATACCATTTTTGGTTGGCAAGTTTTGTGTGTGTGTGTGTTTTGTTTTTGATTTTTATATATGATACTCCATTGCCATCTTGCTTGCAGGGTTTCTGTTGAAAAAATAGAGGCTTATTCTTATTGGTTCTCCTTTATTAGTAATTTTTCACCCCAGTTGCTCTCCAGATTTTTTGCTTTTCTTTAATCTTGAATTGTCTTTATTGTGCCTTCATTTTAAAATACATAGCACAATGATGGTTTTTGTCCTTTGGTGTCTGCTGCCTGTTCCCTTCAA
>NW_022111323.1:1737591-1742439 GCF_000313985.2 Echinops telfairi | reverse complement strand
AAGCAAATTTTGGGAATGATGAGGGCAACAAATGTATAGATGTGCTTTACACAATAGATCTATGTATTGTGATGAATTGATTGTATGAGTCCCAATAAATTGAGTAAAAAATAAATAAATAAAATAAAATACATAGCAGTTTTATTAATATATTTCGCGTATCATAGTTTGATATTTTAAACATGTTGAAGAGTTTTGTAGTCATCACTACAATAAATGTTAAAACATTTGCTTCTTCCTTGTACTCATTAATATTACCTCAGCATTCCCTCCCTCAAGCTCCTATCCTGGATTTCATATAGAGAAAAACACACAAAAGCAAAGGGCAAAAACAAAACAAAACCTAACAACAGTAAGAAATTGAAGCGTAAAAATACTTCATTTAAAAAAATAACAGAAAATAATAAAAATGGAACAAATTAAAAATGAATCGAAGGGGAAAACAAATAAGATGCTACATGTTAACCTAACACATCTGCATTAATCCATTTTCCAATGCACTTTGTCTGATATATCAAGGTTGTTTACATCCTTTCTCAATGGTGAGGAAGGATTCACTGGAAGTTTAATCTAAGTGGGGAGACTGAAAGTGAATTTTTGGTTTTCCCTGTCATCCATAACCTTCTGCATACTGGGTGCTCAGAATTGAAGCTCTAATACTGTTCTCTCCTCCAGTTTTGGATTTTGTTATTTATAATTCTTGAATCCTACAGGTGATGTGGTTCCTCCATGCAGACCTAGTTGTCACTTAATTTAGATGCTACTTATTTTAAGCCAAGCCTTTAAAATCCCAGATGATATTTTTTTCTGATAATCAGGTCTTATCTGCTCATTCACCACACTTTGATTTATATATGTCTCTGTTCCACTTTGGATACATAATTTTCCTTTCATTGGAGAACTTTATTAATCATCCCCATGAAGCATATGGTATTTCTATGCTTAATAGTGTCATTAATTTATCCAGTAGTTTAGAATTCAAAACACTGTTTAGAAAATGGAAGGATATACGTGTAGGACAGGTTTTAAGACCAAAACGCGTGTATTGTTGAACTGTACAAATAAAAAACGAGTAATTGGACACTTTTGATGAAAATAATGATGGCTGGAGATAGGGCTAAACTTTCAATAGTGCTCATTCACAAAGACATAACCAAGCACACTAGACTAAGAGCAAATAGAGTGTGAAAATAGAAAATATTCATTGGACACCCTCCAAACAAGAGATCCGAACCAAAGTCCAACAAACTCCAAATCTATAATATTGGGATGAAAGTCGTCTGGTTCTTTCCACATTTGGGTGTTTTATCATTAAATCCAAGGGAATATTTCAGTTCCTTAAATCTACAAACAAAGAATTTATGGTAAAGTCCAATTTGTTTATTAGGTTTTCCAAATTAGAGCCTTCTGTTGTGGATTATGAAGAATGCTATGTATCTAGAAAAGACAGCGTTTTAGTTGTCTACAGTAAATGGCCTAGATAACTAAGAGCAGGATAGTAAACTCAGTCAAAATTACTCAGTTAGGAACATGAAACCAGGCATATTTTCTGATTGGGTTTATATAAATATTGTGAAGCTGTTTGTTTTTTTTTTGTTTTGTTTTTACCTAATGGCACATTTCCCCACTTGGTTTACCCACCAAGTGAGATATAATCACCTTCTTAAAGACAAACTTGATATCCCCCACTCCACCTCTGGACTTTCATTAATGATCACTGAGCAGACTTGAAGGAGTGTCTGTTGATTTGGGATAACTATAGAACAATGTAATAGCAAAAATTGATTGGTATCCTTCTCTCCACAACATGAGAAAGTGACCCCAGCTAAGATAAAGCCTCCTCTGAAGAAGTATGACATAGTTATTAAAATTTACAAATAAGTGGGTGACATGTGGATCAAGAGCATTTGGCAGTCACACCACCTTGTTGCTGGGGAGACAAAATTGCAAGAGTACATGCTTTGATAAGAGGTGACTGCCTTTCTCTTGGTGTTTATCCGTGTAGTACTGTTCTATACTATATTTACCCTTTAGTGATAAATTAACTTTGCCCAGCATAATGGTTTCCATGTCATGAGTTGTTTCATGGTTTCATCACTGTTTTTAAAGCATGCATAGCATTGCATTATGTGTATGTACCAGAGTTTCTTTATCAATTTTTCTACTGATAGCCATTTGGTCTATTTCCAGTTTCTTGCTACTTCGAACTGTGTTGAAATAAACATGGAAGAGCATAACCTTGCATGTTGTGTCTCATTATTTTGGCTATATTCTCAGCAGAGGTATTGCTGGATCATTTGGTATTTCTATTCCTAGTTGTTTGGTGTAGCACCATATCACTCTCCATAATGTTGAACATATTTACAAGCTTGCTAAGAGTGTATAAGAGTTACATTATCCACACTATCACCAATATTTGTTGGTCTCTGGTTTTGATTTTTTAAATTGGGATATCTTTGTGGATATTTTGATTTGCATCTTTGGGATGGCTAGTAATTATGAGCATTTCATCATGTGTTTGTTAGCCATTTGAGTGCCATTTTTGAACTATCTATTCTTGTCTTTTGCCTACTTTTTATTTGCATGGGTTTTTTGTCCTTGTTGAGGTGTTGCAAAATTCTAAAGATTTTACTAATTAATTCCTTGTACATTGTGTCATGACTAAAGACGTTTTCTTAGTCTGTGAACTCTATTTTAACTGTTTAAATTTTTGTAATTTTACTCTTTTGATAGTCGTTTTATGCTCATAAATGGCTTACTTTTCAAAGGTTCCTGTCATCTATGATGTCTTCTACTGTGGGTGCTTCCTTTTTATATTTAGTAGTATGTATATGCCATGCAATAGGGCCTTTTCTCCTAATTTCCTCATTGATGATCTTTATAGCTTTGGGATTTACATTTAGGTCTCTGATTCATCTTCAGTCCACTATTCTCTATGAGGTGAAGTATGAGTCCTGATTCCTTATTCTGCAAATGTAGAACCAATTGCCTAGCACCATTTATTAAAGAGACACTCTCTTTACCATTTAATATTTTTTGGACCTTTGGGTGCATTTATTTCTATTCTATTGGCTTATGTATCTATCATTGTACTAGTAAATACCAGACTGATTGCTGTGGCAGCTTAATTATTTTTGAAGTGGGGTAGTGTGAGATATCCTACTTTGTTCTCCTTATTGAGGAACTTTTTTCTTATCCTGTGTCTCGTCCCTCCCTATTTGAAGTTGTTAATTATTTTTCCATTTCTTTAAAGAATGATGTTGGGATTGGGATCAGAATTGTGTTGTGTTTATGGATTATTTGGGGTAGTACTGACATTTTCACAATATTAAGTCTTCCTATCTACAAATATGGAATATTTTTCCATTTGTGTAGGTCTCTTTTGTTTCCTTAAAATATTTTTCTGTAGCTTTCTTTGTATAGGTCTTTTGTTTATTTGGTGATATTTATTCCTTAGTATTTCATCTTTTGTGTGGCTATTACAAATGGTATTGTTTTCTTGATTTATTTTCCATAGCTCTCTTTGCTTGTATACAGGAATCCAATTGATTTTTGCCTGTTAATTTTGTATCCATCTACTCTACCAAATTCCTCAATTCTTTCTAACAATATATTTGTAGTGTCTTTTTAATTTTCTACTTATAAAACCATATAATCTGTAAATAATGAGACTTTAACTTCCTTGTTGATGATTTTATCCACTTGCTTTCTTTCTATTGTCTAATTAATGGCTCTAATACTTCCAGCATGATGTTCAGTAAGAGTGGTAATAGGTTACATCGTTGTGCAGTGCCTATTCTCTGTGGAAATGTTTCCAATCTTTTCCCATTGAGCTTAATGGTGGCTGTTGATTTTTCATATATTGCCTTTATTTTATTGAGTAATTTCCTTTCTGTCCCTATTTTGTTGATTATTTTTATCAGAAACGTGTGCTGGGTTTGTCATAATTGACATAATCATTTGAATCTAACCCTTTTTCCCCCAGGTTTCTGTTTTTTATTCTTAAAACTATATTCACAATCACATTTTTTTTTCAAAACCATTGTCGTGAGAGTTAATACAGATATAATATCATTCCATAGTTTAATCACATCAAGCAATATTGTACAATTGCTACCACAATCAGTTTCAAAACACTCATTTCCTTCCTGAACTCCTTGACATCAGCTTCCCTTCATAACCCCGACCACCACCACCACTGTACCCCACAGCCCCATACGCAGAAACCCTTAGTCTATTTGCTGTTCCTATAGGTTCTTTAATCCTGGGGTTCATATATTTAAAAACCAAAAAACATATAACAAAAATTCAAGAGGATGACCCCCAATGTCATAACACATCTGAAGTAAATCCCAATATGTACCCAAAAAAGCAACCCCCAAAATAGAGAATGTTGAAAATCAGATCAGGCCTAGCATGCCTCAAAGAGGGGATTAACTGGAAGGTTTTAACCCTTCAAGTTAGGTTCATCCTTCTGCTCTTCTATAGTGATCTCTCTAATGCACTCTGTTCAGTAACCAATTTCCTCCTATCTCTCTATTATGGATAGAAGGAAATCATGGGAGGATTGTTTCCTATGTAAATATCATAAATGTATCTTGGGCTCCCACTGTCATCCATAGCCTTCTGCAAACTAGATTTTCACAGTTTAGGCTTTGATACTCTCCCCTCCTTTGACTTCAGATTATATGATTTGCAATCCTTCAGTGACTGATGTGCTTTTTCCATGTGGACATATTTGACATTTCACTTAGATGGTTTCTTGTTTATCTAGACACTATTTTATCTGAGAGCTTGGAGCCATCTAATTTCTTCACCACATTTTGCTATAGCACCAATATCTTCTGT
>NW_022111323.1:1732674-1735628 GCF_000313985.2 Echinops telfairi | reverse complement strand
TCAAAAATAAATTACCTGTGATAGCATGATTTTGTGTCAATTTGACAGGTCCAGGATTCTCAGTATTTAGATAATTGAGGCCTATCCAATAATGTGAACTAAAATAATACAGACAACTCGGCAAAAACAAACAAACTCAATGACATCGAGTCAATGCTAACTCATAGTGACCCCCTTGCGGGTTTCTTAGACTGTAGGTTTATGGGAGTAGAAAGCCCAGTCTTTCTCCCGCAGATCTGCTAGTGGTTTTAAACTGCCAACCACGTGGATCACAGTCCAACTCGTAACTATTACACCACCAGGGTTCCCTCTGAAGTCATAGCATATTCTATCTTATTTGCCAATCTCACCATTCAAATATATCAATTTTCCTGCAGCCTTGTTTATACATTGTCTAACTTTCACATGCATATGAGGCAATTTAAAATATGTGGGCTTGAGTTAGGTGCTCCTTAGGATTCTATGACACATTTTCTCTTTGTTACACAGAGATCTTGTGCAAAAGATTTGCCCAATGTGATATATCATTTGAGGTTTCGCTGCTTTGATGGATGTTGATTGAGGATCCCAGTGAAATAAAATCCTATGACAAATTCTAACTTTATTTTTAATGATATTGTCTCATTATCCATTTTGTCAAGATTTTTGTTTTCTTTATATTAAGGTATAATCCCTATCCAAAAGTGTATACTTTGGGTTACAATTTTTCTTCATTTTCACCTAGCAAGGCTGTGTCACCTGGATATCATGGGTTGTTGATAAGTTTTCCTCTCTTCCTGACACTTTTTTCTTCTTCTTGATGTGGTATAGTCTCAGATTATTTCATCAACTGTGTTAATCTTGGTAGACTAGAGAAACACATTCATAGACGCTCATATGTGTATAGGAAAGAACTTTATATACAAGAGCAAATGAATATTGAGAAAATGTCCCAGTCCAGTCGAGATCAAGTCCATAAGTCCAATATTAGTCCCTATGTCTGGTACCAATCTATAAGGTCCTATTCAGACTCATAAAACACATGCAATGACGCCGAATGTAGGAAGACCACAGACTAGTGGGTGGGAAGACATGTGGATCCATTGGCATTGTAAGCATCTCAGCGCTGGCAAGTGTTTCCATGTGGCTTCTTCAGCTCCCAGGGCTCTGGCTGCATCAGGGTAGCTTCATGTGGCTTCTTGTCAGAAATGTCTCACAGAGAGTAAGCTTGTGTCCCATCTCCAGTGAGCTATTTTTCTCCTTAGTGCCTCCAAATGAGGTCATCAAGCAACGACCAGATTGACAGGCTAGATTGCACCCCTTCACTCTTAAGCCTCTCAAATTGATAACAAATTATGTAACTACCACATTAACATAGATATTGAATATATCCCATTTTTCAAATGATGGCTTTTTATAATATATACAAGTTCCACAGGAGTGTAATGAAAAGTCCAGGCATTCCCATTCCTTGAAATGTTATCATAATCCACATAATTGATTGCCTTTACATAATCAGTAAAACACAAATAAATATTTTTCAGTTATACTATGCTATCAGTCAAGGTATAATTTATATCAGTAATTATATTCCTCATTCCATGCCCTTTTCTGAGTCCAGATTGAATTTCTGGCTGATCCATGTTGATACAATAGTACAACTATATTTTATTTATCTTCAGCAAAGTTTTTTTTGTGTGTGAAATTAGTAATATTGTATGATATTTTCCACATGCATTGATCACCTTTCTTTGGAACCAGCACACGTATGGTCCTCTTCATATCTGTGTGAGGTAGCTGCCTTCCAAATTTCTTGGCACAGATGAGTGAGTGCTATCTGTTCACTGAAATATTGCAATTGGTATCCTTTCAATTCCTGAAATCACTGCCCTTACTGCAGCTTGACCTTCCGTCATTATCATTAGTTCTTGATCACATGGTATTTAAAAAAATTAAATGTGCTCTTTTGTTATTGCAAACTAATGGTAATGCATACACATAAGACAAAAAGATTGTTAAACACTTATCCAGTCTCTCACTGTTCACCATTTCTTGATGACATCTAGTACACGTTCTCTTTTCACTTTTCTGGAATATTGGCCCGAAGGTGTTCTTCAATATGCTTAGCATTCTGTGTTTTACTCAAGTTGTCAGTGATGGTGTTAAAATGTGCTTTTTCCCCTTTATTTACTTTGAGGAAGACCCATATTTATTCTCTTTAATCATTTTTTATTAAAGGATTGAGGCAGGGAACACCTTTTTCACTTATTGAATCAGGCACTATATCTTTTCTTTTCTTTTTCCTTCTAGATTAATTTGAAGAATGGAAGGAGGTATAGCAACCATGGTCTTGGATAAAATGTTATACAATATTTCTTGTGCGAGGAGTAATAGCAAAGATCATCAAAATGAAGAGGAAAGTAATAGGAATGGAGAGAAATAGATAAATCAACGATTTTAAAAGAAAAAACTATGAAAGCGACAAGGAGGAAGAGGTGCAGAAAAGGGGAAAGAAACCAAGATGTGCAGTAATAGGGTAAGATAAAAGAGGTAATAAAGAAACGAGCAGAGAAATTAAATTAAGAGAATGCAGCATTTCCATATTAGTATTTGGAATTTCTTCCAAGACAAGGGGCTCATATTCTGGCACTACATCACATTGTATTTTGCTGCTAAACGTTAGGTTTTCATTGGTCTTTTTAAAAGATGTAGATCTCCAGGTCCTTTTCCTAGTTTCTCTTGCTCTGGAAGTTTCAACGAAGTTTTTCTATCATAAATGACGCTGCAACTATTTGCAATACCAGTAGTATAGCTTCCAGTATCAGAGCAGCATGTAAGACACTAGAGCATGACAAACAAGCAGATGATTAGTGGAAACATTAGGTATACAGTGAAGATCTGTATGAGGAAAATTATAAAACACTACTTCAAGAAATCAAGAGTGACCTCAACAAATGGAAGAATATCCCATGCTC
>NW_022111323.1:1726503-1728636 GCF_000313985.2 Echinops telfairi | reverse complement strand
TCTTTATTTCCTGTTCATTTCTAAAGAAAAGTTTCACCAGAAATAGAATTTTATCTTAACACTTATTTTTCTTACGTTATCAACAATCTCCTTGGCACACTATTGATAGCCTCATTAATTTAGGCAATGGCATGAAATTAAAAAAAAAACTATTGAGAAAAGGATATAATACAAGTATAGGTCTGCTCTGAACCAAAGTTTGCTCACTTAGCTGGACACCACTTACACAAATAATGATGGTTGGTGAAAAGGGAACACTTTTGATAATATTCAATTACAGCAGTACAACCACACCTACTAGATTAATACATGTCATAATAAAGCAAGGAGGACATCGAAGTAGCAAGTTTATGGTAATCCCAGGCCACCATTTATTTAGCACCCCTTGGAAAGAAGTCTGAACCAAAGTTGGACAACCGTCAAGTCTATATCATTGAGATAGCAACCATCTGGTTCTTTACACACTAGGGAGATTCAGTCTTAAGTCCAAGAGCTACAGGAAAGTTTGAAGTAAAGTCCTGTTCACTTAGTGTGGTTTCAACACACAGTCATTCTGGTGTGGTCTATAAAGGATGCTGTGCATCTCTAAAGAACAGAACCTTTTGGCTCTACCTCAGTAGCCTATAGCACACAGACTGGGTCATCAAGGGCTACAGAGAAGTTTAGTGAAAGATGTCTGATTAGGACATAGTATCAGGCAGATTCTCCCTTTGGGTTTTATATAAGAATTGTTAAACTGTTTTTCAAGATGGGAGGTTCCTCCTCCCCATTTTCCTACCAACAAAAATTGTAATCACCTTCTCCAGACATGTATGCCCCTCTCCCCTCTTCTTGACTTGAATTATCAGTAAGGTTTGCTTATCACTCTGGCGGGAGTGTCTGCTGATTTGCAGGAAGTGGATGCGGGGGTGGAGACCTTAACACAATTTTGTATTGAAGCAACCGAAATGGTGTTTTCATTCTCCCCCACCTTGAAAAACTGACACCAGCTGGGGTGAGATCTCCTCTGTCAAAGTGGTTTTTAAGATGTACATATACAGGGGTTGACATATGGTTCACACTTGTTGTTTGTCAATTTGACATGCTGTGGTGGTTTGTGTGTTGCTGTGATTTTGGAAACTATGTCACTTGGATTTCACATGCCAGAAGGGTCATCCAAATTTAACAGGCGTCAGCAGTTTCCAGACTAAAATCAGATAACAAAGAGTCACTGCTTAGCTTCCAGACATTGTCAGATACTGAATAGAAACTAAACATTGTCAGAGATATTGTCAGAGGACATTCCAATTGTGACTGAGGAGGAGCTGATTTTTTCAAGTGCAATGGACCATGATGAGGTGAGTCAAATAAAGCTTGTGGGAGTGGAGCCTTTGGTATATTCCTTTACTGCTAGGGTAGGACTCAAGGCAGGAAGGAATAGCTGAAAAGATCAGAACTTGGAATGTGTGAAGTATGAAACTAGGAAAATTGTAGGCCATCAAGGATAAAATGGAACACATAAAGATCAATATCCTAGGCATTAGTGAGCTGAAATGGACTGGTACTGGCCATTTTTAATCAGAAAAACATATTATTTAATATCTAATCACTACAACTATTATTCAAATTTATGCACCAAACACAAGTGTTAGTGATAATGAATTTTGAAGAATTCTACCATCGAATTTGGTCAGAAATAGATCAACTATGCAATCAAGATGCGCTGATAATTATTGGTGATTGAAATACAAAAGTTGGAAACAAAGTGGAAGGAACAGTATTCGGAAAATATGGACTTGATGATAGAAATCAAGCTGAATATTGCATGATAGAATTTTGCAAATTAACAACTTGTTTATAGCAAATACCTTTTTCCAACAACACAAAAGACGACTATACACATGAAATTGTCCAGGTGGAATACACAGAAATCAAACTGACTGCATGTGTGGGAAGACATGATGGAGAAGCTCAATACCAGAAGCTAAAACCAGACCAGTAGTCAAATGTGGAACAATCTATCAAGTGCTCATACGTAAGTTCAGGATAAGCTGAAGAAAATTAAAACAAATTCATGAGAACAAAAATACAACCTTGAGTTTATCTCACCTGAATTTTGAGAACATCTTATAAACATATTGTACGCATTGTACA
>NW_022111323.1:1721529-1723967 GCF_000313985.2 Echinops telfairi | reverse complement strand
GGTGTGAGAGATGAAAATAATAACAATGTACAATCTATCAGGGGGTTATGAATAGGGGGGATGTAGGGGGGAAAAGAGCTGATACCAAGGGCTCAATAGAAAGTAAACGTCTAGAAAAGAATGAGGACAACATATGTATAAACTTGCCTGACTCAATTGGTGTACGGATTGTGATAAGAGTTGTATGAGCCCCCAATAAAATGATTTTTTAAAAAGAAAACCAAAAGGGAAGAACATATTCAGGATATCTGAAACTGAAAGAACTCAAGAAAAATGCCAAGTTGTGATCTTGAATGACTGTGGACAAAATATTGAGTGATGTAGGAAGTATCAAGAGAAAAAAAGGTGGAAAGGATACACAGTCACTGTACCAAAAAGAACTGTTCAACAGTCCACTATTTCAGGAAGTAGCATATGTGCAAGAACAAATGTTGCTTAAGGAAGTTCAGGTGGGAATGCTAAGTGGAAGTTCGAGTGGCACTAGCTAAAACAAGTTTCCACTAATGGATGCAGTACTAATTGAAATGTTTCAGAAGTGACATAGCACTCATTCATCTATGTCAATAAATTTGGAAAACAGCTATTGGACCAACTGACTGGAAAAGATCCCTATTGTGCCTATTCCAAAGAAACATGACCCAATATGCTCAAACTGCAGAACAATACCATTGATAGCACAGGGAAGAAAATTTTGCTGAAGATCATCCAACAGTACATTGAGAGGGAAACTAATATGTCTTGGAAGAAATACAGCCAGAGTTCTCCTTAGAGGCAAGAATGATAAGACTTCATTTTACCTACTTTGAACATATTGTCAGGAGAGACCAGTCCCTGGAGAAAGGCATTATGCTTAGTAAAATGGAGGAGCAGTGAGAAAGAGGAAGACCCTCAACCACATGGATTGACATTGTGGCTACAATAATGTGCCCAGGCATAGAAGCAATTGTGAGAATGGAGCAGGAACAGACAGTGTTTCATTCTGTTTCGTATAGGGTCACTATGGGTCAGAATCAACTTGATGACACCCAACAGCAAAAATAACAATATATGGTTCATTGGCATTAAGCAGGCTCTCTATTTATGGCTTAGGATACCAGATTAGAAGATTGCTTGACCTGAGAGCAGAAGCCTGCTTTTGCCTTGATGTTTATACTCATACCAGTAAACTCATACAATATTTGTCCTTTTATGATTGACTAATTTCACTCAGCAAAATGGATTTCACGTCTACCCATGAATGAAGTGTTTCATGGTTCATCCCTGTCTTTTAGGCATGCATAGTATTCTATTGCGTGTATGTACCAGAGTTCCTTTTTTCATTCTACTGATGAGCATTTGAGCTGTTTCCAGTATTTTGTTATTGTGAGTTGTGCTGCAGTGAACATGGGTTAGACTATGTCTGCTCATGTTCTGTCTCTTGATTCTTTAGGGTATATGCCTAGCAACGGTATTGCTGGGTTCTTTGGTATTTCTTTCCCCAGTTATTTTAGGGATCACCATATTCCTTTCCACAATAGTGGTGCATATTTACAAGCCCACCAGCAGTGTATAAGGATTTCAGTCTCTGAATACTCTCTAGCATTTGTTATGCTGTTTATTTTTTAATTGGGCTTTATTTGTATGTGTAAGATGCTATCTCATTATTATTTTGATTTGCATCTCCAGCTTGGCTAGTATCATGAGCATTTCCTCATACGTTTGTTAATAATTTAAATATTGTCCTTTGCGAATTGTCTATTCATTTGCTTCACCCACCTTTCAATTGGATTATAAGGTTGTTTTTTTCTTATTGAAGTGTAGAATTCTACAGATTTTAATAGTTTGTCCTTTGTCCTTTGATGAAGTCATTCGAAGTGCGTGCTTTATTTTTCTTTATTCTTTTTTTTTAGATAGTCAAAGAATGTATTCATCAGAGAAGGCTATAAACCATGAAGTTTGGCTTATATAAAATTAAAGTCAATACCCTAGGAGAATATTCACAAACACCTTAATGATTTAATAGTGTTTTTTCTTTACTTTAACTGAAAAGATACAGCCTTCCTTCTTTTCCCTTATTTTCGACATTATTAAATTCTCTCACTAGATAGTTTTATATTTTAAAAGTAAGCATTATATACTCTAAAGTGATTACTTATTTTGTGAGTTTTAACATTAATTTGATGGCTTCATTTGAAAGCAAATAAGCCCTGACTTAACTGAATTGGAGGTACTTTTGAAATGTTAGGGAGGTGTAGCAACTCATATCAATTTGATTCAAGAACTATTACCATACAGCTATTATCTGTATTATCTGCACAGTCCTTTCCACTTTTTTATTATAAATAATTTTATTTATTTATTTTTAATCATTTTATTGGGAGCTCGTACAACTTTTATTACAATCCATACATACACACATTGTGTCAAGCACATTTGTACATTTGTTGCCCTCATCATTT
>NW_022111323.1:1720161-1721201 GCF_000313985.2 Echinops telfairi | reverse complement strand
GGAGGGGGGAGGAAGCTTTAAAGAACTAGAGGAAAGTTGTATGTTTCATCAGTGCTATACTACACCCTGATTGGCTCATCTCCTCCCAGAGACCCTTCTGTAAGGGGATGTCCAACTGCCTACAGATGGGGTTTGGTTCTCCACTCTGCACTCCCCCTCATTCACAATCGCATGATTTTTTTTGTTCTGGGTCTTTGATGCCTGATACCTGATCCTATCAACACCTCACACAGGCTGGTATGCTTCTTCCTTATGGATTTTTTTGCTTCTCAGCTAGATGGCCGCTTATTTATCTTCAAGCCTTTAAAACCCCAGACACTATATCTTTTCATAGCTGGGCACCATCAGCTTTCTTTACATTTGCTAATGCACCCACTTTGTCTTCAGTGATCTCATGTCTGGAAGGTGAGCATCATCGAATGCCAGGTTAATAGAACAAAGTGTTCTGGCATTGAGGGAGTACTTGAGGAGAGGTCCAATGTCCATTTGCTACCTTCATACTAAACATATAAATATATATACATAGACCTATCTCCCCACTATCATATATAAATATATTTACATATGTACATGCTTGTATTTAGACCTCTATAAAGCCCCTTACCTCCTAGTTCTTTCCTCTATTTCCTCTTACTTTCCTCTTGTCCCACTATTATGTTCAGTCTTCATTTGGGTGTCAGTAATTCCTCTCAGGTACATTGCCATTGATCAAGCCCTACCAGACGTCATACATCCTTCTCACCATTACTTTTAGATCACATGTTGTTCCCTTGTCCCTAGGTTTGTTAACACCCACTTCCTTTTCCCTGCCTCCCCCTCTCCCGTGTCCCCCCAGAACCTTCAGTCCCATTGTTGTCTTCTCTGGATTGTTTATCCCGCCTATCTTATCTAGATAGACATACAGAGACAATAATATACACAATACCAAGACAGAGCAAAACAAAGCAACAAAAGAAAACAAAACAACAACAAAAATGACAAAAAAGAAAAGCCTATAAATATTTCAAGTTCTGTTTGTTGCCATTTAAGAGTGTTTTCCT
>NW_022111323.1:1699523-1720061 GCF_000313985.2 Echinops telfairi | reverse complement strand
CACAGTCTACTTTTGGTATTCCCTGGGGACTTCGTTGCTCTGTTCCCCTTGCTGTTCTGTTGCACACCCTTAGTGTTTCACCTCTGTGTGGTGGGGTCAGATCGGGCACAATTCCCACACTGTATCTCTAGTGTTGTCCCTTGTAACATTTTGGGTCAGTGATGGACTTCCTTTCTCTTGGTGGGGCCGGGCCTATGGTCCTCTCTGTGCTTTGGCTGCTCTGAGCATGAATATCGTCCTCAGGGTTTCTTGGGCCAGGATGTGCTCCACTCTCTCTCCCTCCCTCTTTGGTTGCTCCTGTGTGCTCTGATCAGATTTGTCCCTCTCCCTGAGCTGTAGCTTCAGTGCTGTCCTCTGAAGTGGATTCTTCTCGGTGAGGGGGAATGTCCACATAGTTGGAATTGAGGCTACCCCAGCAGATCTCTCTATTGGTTCCCTGTTTCATGCCTGTATGTTGTATTCATGTCTTGGTGCACCTGGTTGAAGTCTGTTCCCTCTCTCCCTGTGGAGATATAAACAACACCCTCCCCATGGGTGGATTAGTGCCCGTTCCTCTACTACCCATGTATTTTTTTGTTTTATTTTTCCCTTTTAGTTGGCTACCATATGTATCCCTGGTATGGTCTTTGTCATTTATTCCATCTTCCACTGTGTGTGCTTCTATTATTATATTTGATAGGCCATATATGCCCTGTAATACGTTCCATAAGTTCATCCCAATTTTCTCATTGATAATGCTGATAATTATGGTGTTTACATTTAGGTCTCTAATCCATCTTGAGTTTTTGTACATAGGGTGAGATGTGGGTCCTGTTTCATTGTTCTGCTGATTGAGATACAATTGTTTTCAGCACCATTTGTTGAAGATGTTGTCCTTTTCCCATTAACTGATTTTTGGACCTTTGTCAAAAATCAGTTGTTTATGGATGCTTTTACATCTGGGTTTTCTATCCTTTTCTTTTGATTTATGTATCTATCATTATACCAGTTCTTTTACTGTGGCTGTGTAATAGATTTTGAGGTTGGGTAGTGCAAGACCTTCTACTTTGTTTTCTTTTTTGATGATTTCTTCGCTTATCCTGGGTATTTGATCTTTCTATATGAAGTTAGTAATTACTTTTTCATTTTCTTAAAAGAATGAAGTTGGGATTTGGATTGGAATTGTGTTGTATTTGTATATTGCTTTAGGTAGTATTGACATGTTCACAATATTAAGATTTCCTATCCATGAACACAAGATATTCTTGCATTTGTGTGGGTCTCTTTTGGCTTCTTGTAACAATGTTCTGTAGTTTATCCCTAGCTGTTTCATTTTTTGTTAGTTATTGTAAATGATATATTTTCTTGATGTGTTTTTGGATGCCAATTGAGTTCTGCTTGTTAATCTTGTGTCCTTCTACTTCACGAAATCCCTCAGTTATTTACAACATTCTTTCTGTGGAGTCCTTAAATTCTCTCTATATAAAATCACATGGGCTGCAAATAGCAAGATATTCATTTCTTTGCCCAATTATATTGCCTTGGGTTTTTTTTGTTCTCTAATGGTTTTGGCTAACATTTCCAGCACAATATTGAACATGAGTGGGGATAAGTCACGCCCTTGTTTAATTTACATTTTCAGGGAAATTATTTTCAATTTTTCCCATTGAGTGCATTATTGACAGTTAGTGCTTCATATATGACCCTTATTATGTTTAGGAGTTTCCCTTTTATTCCTATTATATTCAGTATTTTTAATAGAAATAGGTGTTTGATATTGTCAAATGCTTTTCTTCATCTATTGATATGATAATGTGGTTTTTTATTCTTTATCTGGTTTATGTGGTGGATTACCTTAATTATTTTTGTATGTTAAATCATCCTTGCATCCTTGGTACGAATCCCACTTGATCATGATGAATCTTTTTTTTTGATATGTTGTTGCACACTATTCTCTAGAATTTTGTTAAGAATTTTTACATCGATGCTTATGAAGGATATTGGTCTGTTGTTTTCTGTCTTTGTGTGGTTTTTGCCTGATTTTGGAATCTGAGTTATGCTGGCTTGATATAATGAGTTTGGGAGTTGCTATCCCTTTATATGTTCTGAGATAATCTGTGTAACATTAGTGATAGTTCTTCCTGGAATACTTAGAATTCCTCTGTGAAGCCAGCTGATGATGAGATTTTCTTGGTTGGAAATTTCTTGCTGACATTTTCTATTTCTTCTTTTGTTATGCATCTATTCAGGTTTTCTACATCTGTCTGCATTAATTTGTTTAGATGGTATCATTCTAGGTGTTTGTCCATTTCTTTGAGATTATCAAACTTGTTGGTATACAATCTCCCATATAATTCTTTTATTTCATTTGAATCTGTTGTGATGTCACCTTTTATCTTTAATTCTATGTATTCGCTTCTTTTTATTTTCCTTTGTTAAATTTGCCAGTGTTTGTCAATTTTAATAATTCTTTCAAAAAACTAAGGCATCAAAGAACAAAAAATTATGTCAGTTTGTGCCCTCCTTCTCTATATGATCACTGAAGACAAATGGGTGCATAAGCAAATGTGGTGAAGAAAGTTGATGGTACCCGGCTATCAAAAGATATAGCATCTGGGGTCTTAAAGGCTTGAAGGTACACAAGCGGCCTTCTAGCTCAGAAGTAACAAATCTCACATGGAAGAAGCACACCAGCCTGTGTGATCACGAGGTGGTGATGGTATCAGGTATCAGGCATCAAAGAACAAAGAACCATATCATTGTGAATGAGAGGGAGTGAGGAGTGGGGACCTAAAGCCCATCTGTGGGCAACTGGACATCCCCTTACAGAAGGGTCACAGGGAGGAGACGAGCCAGTCAGGACGCAGTGTAGCAATGATGAAGCATACAACTTTCCTCTAGTTCTTTAATGCTTCCTCCCCCCACTATCATGATCCCAATCCTACCTTACAAATCTGGCTAGACCACAGGATGTACACTAGTACAGATAGGAACTGGAACCACAGGGAATCCAGGACAGATGATCCCTTCAGGACCAGTGGAAGAGTGGCGATACTGGGAGGGTGGAGGTGGGGTGGGGTGGAAAGGGGGAACTGATTACAAGGATCTACATATAACCTCCTCTCTGGGGGACAGACAACAGAAAACTGGGTGAAAGCAGACGTAGGACAGTGTAAGATATGACAAAATAATAATAATTTATAAATTATCAAGGGTTCATGAGGGAGGGGGGATCGGGGAGGAAAGGGAAAAATGAGGAGCTGATACCAAGGGCTCAAGTAGAAAGCAAATGTTTTGAGACTGATGAGGGCAACAAATGTACAAGTGTGCTTGATATAATGGATGGGTTTATGGATTGTGATAAGAGTTGTACGTGCCCCCAATAAAATGATTTTTAAAAAACCTAACTTCTTGTCTTGTTGATTTTTTCCAGTTTGTTTCTGGACACTTTCATTTTTATGATTTCTTTTTTTCTGTTGTTGGAGGGTTTTTATGTTGTTCTGCTTGTTGTAGGTGCCATGTTAATGTGTTGATTTTGGATTTCTCATCTTTTTTTTCATCTGTTCTAAATTTCCCTTTGATAATTGTTTTTGCTGTGTCCCAAAGGTTCTAGTATTATGGGATATCTTTCTCGTTTGTTTAAAGGAATTTGTTAATTTTACCTTTATTTTATGTTTTACCTAGTAATGCTTAAGTAGTATGCTGTTCAGTCTTCACGTGTTTGTCTTTACAATCCTGTTTTTTGTATTGATTTCCAGTTTTATTGCCCTGCAATCTGAGAAAATGGATCGTGGGATCTCAGTTTTTTAATTTATTGATGCTTGCCTGGAGGACTAATGTGTAGTCTATTCTAGAGTATGTGCTGTGTGTGCTGGAAAAGACTGCATATCGTGTTTTTGTTGGGTGATAATCTCTTTATATGAATAGAAAACTGAGGTTGTTAGTTGTGTTGTTTAGCTCTTCTGTTTCTTTACCGAGTTTCTTTCTTGGTAGCCTGTCTTTCCATGACAGTGGTGTGTTGAAGTCACTACTATTGTTGTTGAGCTATTTATTTCTCTTTCCTGTGAGCATTTCATTGATGCCTTTTGAGGGTCTCTGGTTGGGTTAGTATATGTTTATTAAAGTTTAGTACCAAAAAATGAAGTTTATGCATTGGCTTATTGTTCCTTTAATCATCTTATAGTGTCTTTTCCTCAGTCTTCTTATGTTATTCACCTAATAGGGAGTTTTATCAGAGATTTAATATTGCTACTCCTACTTTTTATTGTTGCAATTAGATTGGTGTATTTTTCACCATCCTTTGAGTTTTAATCTATTTTTGTCTTAGAGTTTAAAATATGTCTCTTGTAGGCAACATATAGATAGGGTTTGTTTTTTATTCCAGTCAGCTACTCTGTCTTTTGATTGGTGCATTGAATTTGTGGGTTGACAATAAGTGTCATTATTGATATATGTGGGTTTGTTGCTGTCGTTTTGATGTGCTTATGTTTCATTTCTTTATTCTACACCTTTATTGTTGTCTTGATTCCTCCTCTACTTCCCTGTTGTTTCAAGTGCTATTTTCATCATACTGATCTGGGTGGTGGTGTGCTCTGTGATGCTTTCAGGTTTGTCTACGATTGCTGATTCTCTGTCCATAGTGATTCAGTTAATATTTTTTGTAATGCTGGTCTTGTTTTTATGAATTCCTTTAGTTTTCCCCTGTCTGGAAATAACCTTTATTTCTCCCTCGTATTTCAAGGGTATCTTTTCTGTATATAGGATTCTTATTTGGAAGGTGTTTTTTTCTTTCAGAATTCTATATATGCCACTCCATTATCTTCTTTCCTGCAGAACTTCTTCTGAGTAGTCTGAGTTTATGCATATTAACTTTCTTTGTAGGGGACTGTTCTTTTTTATTTTCCAAATGACCAAATAATTTTATTAGACTATATTCTGTTTCATGGGTCAGCATAACAATCTCCCATATTTATTAGACTTGGCAATTAAAAAACAAAACAAAACAAGCAGCCTTATACAGAACAGTGAAAACGCCAAGGACAAGGGGGCCTACTGTTTTGACTTAGGATAAAAATATTGTTTAAATTGTCTCTCCCTCTTTGGCCATTATCAATTCTCAGTTCAGATCATTAGATATAGACACCTATTCAAAATCACTTCTTTACGTCTCCAAGATCCCTGATGCTGTCATCATCCACTTCTGGCCACTTCTTCTGAATGACATCGATGATGTCATCTGTAAAATTGCCTCGAATCTCATCCTCTCCTGTTACTGAGGCACCACAGGATAATTTCTGAGAATAAAACTATTTGTGCTTTTTAAAAATCAATTTTGAAAGTTGCAAGGCCACAGACTCTTGTTATGTATTTCTTTGCTCTGTGAATTTGGCCTATCATCACCTTTTGTGATATGGTCTTCTTTTTCTGTTTTGTTTGACTCTGGCTACCTCTCTTTTGCTTTTTCTTATCCTCCTCTCCCCCAGCTATTCCTTGACCCTTGATATTTCCTGCTTCTTCTTTGGGTGAATTCCCTCCACAGTAAAAAACTTAAAGTGGGGAATCTGTGTCTAACTTGGCATTATTCTTCAGGTCGCCTTTACAGTTATGCCCACTGGACTCAGAAAGGTCAGTAGCCATCTCACCAACCCAGGTGTTCACACAGCTTCCAAGGTCTCCACTCCAACTTTCAAACCAGCTGAAGTGACACATGCAACACCTCTTCCCCAATCAGGGAGTCTGAGTATGGTGTTGAGAAATAAGTAAAGTATCACAGACTTCTTTAAGAAGAAACAAATCTGCCTTAGAAGATGTACAGTGAGGATGCTCCTTAGAAGTGGTGATGTCAAGATTTGTCATGTACACTAGACACGTTATCAGGAGAGATAAGCCCCTAGAAAAGGCTATCATGCTTGGTAAAATAGAAGTATAAGGTAAAGGGATATCATAAAGGAGATAAATTGTCATATTTGCTGCTAAAATGGGTTCCAAATAACAACCATTTTGAGGATGGCACAGGACCAAGTAGTGTTTCATTCGGTTGTACATAGGATTGCTGTGAGTCAGAACCAACTTTACAGTACCCAACAACAGCATATATCTATATTTCTGCTCATTCCAACAAGAACACTGAAATTTTTGGAGTCATAGTAGGTTAATGAATCCCTAAAGTACTGTCCTGACATAGTCTTCAAAATTTAAACAAAAACTATTCCCTTAAGTCATCTTAAAACAGAAGAATAGTTTATCTTAACTATTTTTTAAGTCTACCTTAAAGTTATGCTATTTTAAGAGCTATCTACATGGGATGAAATTGACAACAGCAACTCAAAATATTAGAAAGAATCCTTATAGGACAGTGAGTTTATATTAATTGGGAAGCAACAATTCCAAATAGAAAATGAGAATGGTTACACACATTTAAAACTTTAATCTGCTACTAAATTGCACATGTAATAACTGGTGTTGCATGATTTTCTGTGCATATATCAACAACAGTAAGAAAATACAAAATATTTAGAGGGAAATTACAGCTTAGAAAACTATATGGGACATTTCCACACTGTCTCCTAAAGTTATCACAAGACACAATTGACTCTACAGCATGCAATTTCCACCAAAAATTAAAAAAAAGATAAATAGGGGCATAGAATTTAAATGCCCAAAGTGACTCTCTATTTTACTTCATACACATTAGGGCATTATCCAAAGAACATAGGAGCAAATATGTTTTCTATTTCCTTTTTGCCAGAAATGAAAAAGTTATTGGCTATCTTTCAACATTAGTGTGATCACTGTAACTTTGTTTTAGGCTGGGCTGGCTAGAGAAACAAATCCAGAGACACTTATATATGTATACGAAAGAGTTTTATATCAATAAGTAATTATATATAAAGAAAGCAACCCAGCCCAGTCCAACTCAAGTTCTTAAGTGTGATACTAGTCCATAAGTCCCTCTTCAGAATTTCACAGCTACATGCAATGATGCAGAATGCAAGAAGATCACAAGCTGGTGGGTACAAAGTCACATGGATCCAAGGTCAGTAGAAACATGGTAGAGCTCTGGCAGCTCTTAGGATCAGTGGCAGGAAAGGGAAGGCAGAGAAATGTGGAGGTTCCCAGGACCCTTCTAATGAGAAGGCCATGCTCACAAGGAGGCACCATCAGGTTGATGTAAATTTAATTAGCTACCACAACCTTTATAGCTTTAACTTTGTATTAAAGCATGATACCTAAAAAAAAACAACAAAGAAAGTCCTTTGCTGGTGATAACACGATTTCCTGGCATTGAGCCCTTGGTAAAACTGTGAGTCATTAATATATTACAGTATAGGTAATGTGTTTTTATAGGTATTAAAGTTAAATTTTACCATTTGAAATATCTTACTTCAGTTATTTTCTCTCTCCCATAACTCTCCTCCTAGTTTCCAACCACCTTTGATTCTGGATCTAGGCCAAATAATCTAATGATAATTTCATTTAAATTTCCATATCAATTTGATTATTTTTCATCCCTTAAAAATGTATCTCTCTCTCTCTTCCTTTCTCTGTAGGTTTTTAATACATTTTATTGAAGGGCATGCATTAGGTAAAGTAAAACTAGCTACTATAGCAAAAATTCTCCAACTATTTACTGGCTCTGATGTCACTGATAAGTTACTGGATGCCTGTCACTGTTTTAGCCAAATAAAGGGACCAGGTGGATTCAAGAAATTCTAAGTTTATTTCTGCAAGCACCTGACAGAAGGAAGCAAAGGGATTAAAGCCTCCCAAAACTGCTTTAAGAAATTAGGGAAAGGCAAACAAGTTATAAATCCTCAACTATGTGACAAGTTGAGGGAATGTTTAACATGTTTGTTACAATGAACAGAGGGGCTTCAGCATTGGAACAAAGGAAACATGGTTCACATAAATGAAAGGCATCCTGTTACACCTTCAAGGTCTCAGGCTACGTTCCTTATCTGAAAGGCCTTGCCCGGCCAGATGGTTTTGTTTTGCCAAGCGTGCTGAATTAGAATATTTTTCCATTTAAAAGTGAAGTATCCCCAAAGAGGGAGGTGGCTCTTATGTTTGGGTTTTGTGTTGTTGCATTTCCTCCATTAATTAACGACAGGGTAACTGTATTTACCACTGTATCAACTTTATTTCTCACTCCCAATTGTCCAAATCGATGTTATTATGAGTAGGTACCTCTCTTTTCAGGTGGTGTGTTACAAATCAATACTCTTACCAGATTTCCTTCTTCTATCTTCATCACATCGCTTCTCAAGTTACTGTGATAATACCTACCAAGTAAGTGACAGAGAATGTAGTCATATGTAGAAGTTATTTGGGGTCAGATTTTGAAGTGGCATAAATCAATTCCCCTTATACTGTCAGTCATATAACCACAAGTAACTGCAAGAAAATGTGGAAATATGGGTATAGTTGAGATGTGTGGTTAGGAATAAAGGGAAACAGATTTTATTGAGTAACTTCCAGGCTTTATTAACAAGACTCTTAAATGAAATTGGGTGCCTTAGCTGTCGCTCACAGGGGAACAATCAAGTTACAGACCCATGTGGTTTGTTAGGGTCCAAGATAAACCAAGCACACACAGATACACACACACAGTCACATGCACCTGCAGCAGCAAAAAGTTAAGCCAAAGTTTTATTAAAGCATAATCACTTCAAAAGAAATTAAGTGGGCCCTCCTCACGAGTTGAGAAGGACATGTTAGGCATAGGTAAGATGCATTTTGATCATCTGGGTACAAAGCAGATTTTCCATTACTAGTTGAGAAGGGACATTGTCTAGGGGAACACTTCTAGTTTTCAAATGACCCTTATAAAAGGAAGGGGTTTGCTGCTCTGGAAATAGTCAAGCAAATTTCTAATTAGTTATTAACTGTGTCCTTGGGTCTCATACATCTTTTCTTTTTAATTTTTCTCAGCTAATGTTCTGGGCCAGCATGTCTCAGAATTATCTTCAAGTACAGTCTTATGTCAGGATTTTCACTAGGGCCTGACTTCAAAATTAAGGTGTTTACCAAATGAGTTCTTACAGAGTCCTTTGTTCATAACTTATTTCACAGAATTGTAATTCATTCCTTTAGCAAGCAATGCAGAATCCCCTGTTCTGTACCTGGTAATTTACAGTTTAATTATTACTTCTAAAAGGTTTTCATTATACTTTCAACACATTATAAATTATTTGGGGTCCTTGTGGATTTTTTCCTATATTTTTGCAATAAGTTTTTATCAGTATTACTCATGAAAATAGTTATAGCATATTGAAGGCATATTGCAGAAACTACCTTATTGTATTTCAATTAGAAGAAGAATTAAAAAGTAACTGTACCTTGCTCCATGCAGAAAAAAAATGGATTCAAGATGTATTTGAAACCTGCATGTAAGCCCCAGAGCTATCAAAATTATCAATGAGAAAATTGGAACAAACCTAAGGGCCCTATTGCAAGGCATAAATGGACTGACCAAATCCAATAAAGGTGGAGAACAAAATAGATGACAAGGACATATTAAAACTAAAACACTTGTGCACATCAAAAGACTTCATCAAAAGAGTAAAACGATTGTGGAAAAAAATCTAGAATGCTTTGGATAGTGGATTGTTGCAGATGCAGTTAGGTTTTTTAGTGTATGATTAATTGTATTAGTCTAGGTACTTTGGAGAAACAAATCCACAGCAACTCATATATAAGAGAGAGTTTTATGTAAAGAAAAGGTGCATCACGAAAACATCCCAACCCAATGCTGCCCAAGCCCACAAGTCCAACATTAACCCATACCCAACACCAGTCCACAAAGTCCTCCACCTCACAAAACAGAGGCAATGATGCCGACTGCAGGAGGAAAGCTGAGTCCGTGAACGTGTAAGCATCTCAGCACTGGCAAGGGTCTCCACACGGCTGCTCCAGCACCCAGGGCTGCATCGGGATAGATCCATGCGGCTTCTCCTTGGGGATGTCTTGTAGGAAGTCAATCTTGCAAGCTGAAGCAGGGAACTGCTAAGGCAGCTGCACCTGATACAACCATCACAAAACAAGAGACCCGAGAACTAGAAAGGCGAGGCTTCACCACCCATTTATCCCTCCGCCTTTCAACCAGCACCACATGTGATTATCGGCCAGGCTGGCACAATTAACTAACTCATTAACCTTTATATAATACTCTCTCTTATAAACATGTGAGTGTCTATGGATTTGTTTCTCTAGTCTGCCCAGACTAACACAGTTCTAATCCTTGGTTCTTGGTCTTCTTGGGAGAAAGATTTTGGTCAAGTGATACAGCATACAGCAAAGCACAGGAAAGATTTATTGAAGATAAAATACAGAGGTTCAGCAAAGCACAGGATAGTTTTAATACACTTGACAGAGATGCAAATGGGAAGTTCAGGAGAGAGGTTTGAGTGAACTGCCTGCCTAATGGGTTTCCCTTTTATAGTCTCTCCTCCCCTAAAACACTGTCCAACGAGTTAACCACGGCTTAGATTCTCTGGAGTTGTTTTTATGGTCAATGTTTAGGTATTATTGGCCCAGCTTTTGAGGGGTTAGTTTTGCTGGTCATTTTCCAAATATAATCTGCTAGCTGCTTTGAGATTGTTTTGCTGATCCATTCCTTATTCACAGTATTGGGTTCCTCCTTTCACCTCCCCCTTCCTCTCTACCTGGCTGTAAACTATGTAACTACCCAAATTCATTCATCCAGAAAAGGAAAGGAAATGGTTTCATATATCCTTTAAAAGTCTGCTGTTTCCCAAATATGTAATATTAAAAAGTGCAAAAAAAAAGTGCAGAAAAGAGATTGGAATAAAACTTACCATAATATTAAATATTAATAATGCTTGTTTGAGATGATGCAATAAATAAACTGTAAATTGGTCGAGAAGCGTCAGAAGCCAAATCAGCTGAATTTAAGCAAACAGGCTTTATTGGGGAGAAAAATCCAGCCTGGGCGAAGCCCCACAGTCCACAATGTCCAGGCTGAAGGAGTCGCACCCCAGGCTACAGGGGTGGTATTTATATTGCCGGGGAGCATGCGACTGTGCTTCCTTGAGTCCATATAAGGTAAAGTAGTCAGGGATTGGGAAATACAGGTCTGTCCGGGTTTCTGGAATGTAAGGTGTCTTCCTGGTTCCGGGTGTATTCGTGCTGGGTGCAGGGTGGGCCATGAGCAAAACGGGCCGTGTGAAAGGTGCAGGTGCAGGGCGGGCCTTGAGCAAAACGGGCCATGAGAGAATAAAAAAGGACTTGCAAAGCTGCTGACAGGTTACATTAGCCAGCTCTAGTTGGTGGGTGGGGGAGATTCAAGGTCACTCACTGCTAGTTGCTTCAGCCAGTTCTGGTCAGCTTCACACATGGGTGGGGGAGATTCAAAGTCACTCACTGCTAGGGGCCGGCCTGATATTGATCCGGCCAGACATTCTCAACTCTTTGGTAATAGGGGTTTTGACTCTTCTGGCTAATTCCTGTGGGTACTGGGGTGGTGTGGGAGGGGCTTATGGGTTGAGAATGTCTGGCTCCTGTGGGAGAGGACTGTAAGGGCGCAATAACATTTGATTAGCGACAACATGAGAAATGTCTTGTATTCGGTTGTGGGAAAAGTTTAGCAATCAGGGTGCCAGAAGCAGCAGGGTGCAGATGGTCATAAGAGGGGTTATTAGGCAAGCAACCCAACCGATGAATGGATTAGACCACCAACCTCCCTATTGAGGTCTGGGGTTCTGACCAGCGAGTTTCCTTCCTAGCTCACAGAGTTTGGTAATACTGTTTTCTACTAAACAGGATTTGTTGACATAATAACAACATTCTTCATTTAAATACATGCAAGTTTCCTCTTTATCGGCCGTTAGGAGGTCTAAGGTGCTTCTATTGTGCAAGGCGACTTGGACCAGAGAGGTTATTTGGTGTTGTAACAAGTTGACGGACAGGGAAGTATCCTCCATGGCCTCTTGGAGTTGGGAGGACCAGGTCTGGGAGGAGCAAAGGGAGTGGGACAAGGCCCCTGCCCTCAAACCTGATCTGACCAAAGAAGCAGCAGCAGCCAAACCGACCACTACCAGAAAAAAATGGCTCGTTTGTTTCTAACGGGGCCTCGCATAGAGTTTTTTAAAACCGTTACTTCTGGTACCATGTACATGGTAAGCTGTGGCACCAGAGTGACCAGGAGGCATAACATGTCAGGGGACAACCTGGACAGATTTTTTGTAAGAGTTCCATTACACCAGACGAACCCACCCGGGGTTGGGGTAGGGCACAAATATTGGGATAGATTGGTTACTTGACGTAGCGTTGCACTGGGTTTATGGCCCTGAATAACAAAACCTGCGCTCCAATAATTCTTGCTCCTGAAATATGGGTATTCCAGCTACCGGAGGGAAAAAAATTGGTAAAATTGGTGGAACTGGTCCAGTTAAAAGGTTGCAATAATGGGACAGCCACCAAGGGTGACCTGTGTAAGGCAGCACAAAGAAAACAGGAGGACAAATTTACTAAGCGAGAAATATTTAAAGGGTGGCACCTTCCTGGATTACTGTTAACCAAGAAAAAGTTTTTGCTGCTGAAGGATGACCATTAACATTTTCTGGAAGTTCTGTTTGTTTTCTTTGAATATTTTCTAGTACTACATCGTTTAGGCTAGTGCGTTTAAGGGCCCGTTAAATGGAAATGGACTGACAGGGGTAACCGATGGCCGCTGAATAATAAATTTTGCCTGAAATCCCTTGCAGCCATTGGTGATGGTTGAGGTGGGGAATATTTAACTATTGCGTGTCATTGGGCTCATAGCCTGTCAGATGGTATTTTTGGTTATCCTGGTTTGGGGTTTTGGTTGCTTTGTATTTGTGTATAACGCAGGAGTTCCATGAAAACCTCCATTTTCCTTTACTCAGGATGTATTGCATCCTATTCCTGGTTTTTGGTCACACAAGAAACACAAAGTGGGGAGGCCTTGCCATACTGGGAGGTACACTGGTGATGTTCGATATAAATGGAAAAGGGAACAGGACAGGAGGTGGAGTCCAGCGGGCAGAGTTGGTGTCCGATGAACTTCGAATGGGTTCCGTCCTGGCCCACCCAATTTTTTTGTACTTAAAACTCCCACTGGAAGCCTGGAGCATATGATACGGTAGCCAATATCTGATGAGGAAACAACAGGAACAAATCACAACATAACTGAGCCCAAAACTGACCTTTTGACCAGTGGTCCAATTGGCTGGAGCGGTTGCTGTGAGGCCTAGTCCAAGAACACATAATAAGGGGGTACAAAATAAAAGGAGGAGGAGGAGGCATGCCAAAGTTATTTAGGGAGAGGTTTTTTGTTAGGCGGAGTGAAATTGCACCGATGGGGTTGGAAGTCCACATATCTTCACTGGGCTTAGGTTCCAGGAGTGCTCGCTTGACCCACGTCAGGTGATACCATCCCGTCAGTCCTACCAGTTTGACTGCCGATGGGGTGGTGAGTATTACGGTGTATGGTCCTTCCCACCGTGACTGGAGTCCAGGCCAGGTAGGACGAGTTTTTAGGAGGACCTGGTCTCCTGGGGAGAGGTTAAAGGTTGGGCGTCTAGAAGAGGTGTCTCTCATGTCCGGAAGATATTGGTCTGCATAGGACCTGAATAAATTGTGGAGCAAAGATAGAGTGGGTAAATAAGCTGAAAATGGAGTTTCATTCTGAGGCAAAGAATAATTTAGGACAAATGGATGGCTGTATAGAATTTCAAACGGGCTGAGACCCGTGGGCTCCCTGGGGGAAGCCCGGAGGTGGGTTAAGGCAACAGGAAGGACATCTGGCCAAGAGAAGCGGGCCTCTAAGGAGAGCTTAGGTAACTGGAGCTTTATAAGCCCGTTGGTGCACTCAACCTTGCCTGACGACTGGGGGCGATAAGGAATATGTAGCTTCCAATTCACATCCAGGGCGGCTGAGACCTGTTGGGATACCTGTGCAATGAAGGCTGGGCCATTGTCAGACTGGATAGAGTGTGGAAGGCCAAACCTAGGAATTAAAGATTCCAGGGGAGTTCGAGCAGCAACATCTGCTATTTCCTGGCTGGTAGGAAATGTTTCAATCCACCCTGAAAAAGTATCCACCAAAGTTAAGAAATATTTAAGATGTTTATGTTTAGGCATGTGCATAAAATCGATTGTCCAATCCTCACCGGGGAGGTGCCCACAGAGTTGGTGGCTGTTTCTTGGAGGATGAAAATTGCGCTGGGAGTTAGCAGTGGCGCAGTCAGTGCAAGTTGAGTGTACCTGTTCAAAAGCCGTGTGGAGGCCCACTGGGTCTATAAGAGGTTGCAAGAAACGAAACAAGTCCTTTGGACCTATATGTAAGGTATTGTGAACTTCCCTGAGGAAGGAGGGTTTGGGGGCTTGTGGTAGGGAAAGTCTGGTATTTAGGTACATCCACTGATCGGAGGCCTTAATAGCCCCTCTTTTTTAATGCAGATGCACTTTGGACTCTGAGTATGCTGGCTGCCATTTATTTAGAGGAGTAAGTGAAGGGCTGAGTGCTGGAGCTATGGTGACAGGTTCCATGTGAAATATGTGCTAGTAGGCTGCGGAATTTTCTCAGGCATTGCCCAGAGAGATGGGATCTTTAGCGGTTTGATGATTTTTGCTGTGCACAATGGCTACTTTAGATGTCAAGCATACAGCCTTTAGGAGTTGCCTAATGTGAGCACCATATACTATTAGAGAACCGTGAGTAGAAAGGAACCCACGCTCCTCCTATATGGCTGAGTAGGAGTGAGCTATTAAGTATGCATATTTCAAATCCATGTGTATATTAACGGTGTGACCCTAGGCCAACTTTAAAGCCCGAGTAAGCACCACCAGCTCAGCCTTTTGGGACTGGTTCCAGCGGGTATCGGGGCTGCTTCAACCACCTCAGTGGGAGCGACAGCAGCATATGCTGCCCGTTTTATCCCTTGATCATCTACTCTGGAACTTCCATCCACAAAATGGGTTAATTGTGGATCAGGTAGGGCTTGGGACTGAAGGTCCTGAATTGGGTGGAGGTAGGTTTCAATGATTTTTGTGCACCAATGTGAGGTAGGCATAGGGTTATGAAAAGGAAACAGAGTGGCTGGGTTTAGGCGTGGACACGTTTGAACAGTAACATGAGGGTTATCAATAAATAACAAATGGAACATCTGTATGCGAGAAGCTCCCAACGAAGACAAGGCATTGTGACTTCAAAGGTCTGTTAGCCGGTGGGGCCACAAAACAACAAAAGATTGGAAGTTGGTGAGTTTAAGAGCTTGCTTGGTGACTTCCGCTGCTGCGGCCAGTGGGTGCAAGCTGGGTTGCCAGCCCCTTACTGTGACATCCAGTTGTTTGTTGGCATAAGACCCCCTGTGATACACCCTGCTGCTCATCTGTAAAGAGTTGAAGAGGTGCATTTGCTTAGGGCAAAGTGAGAATAGGGGCTGAAAGTAATAGGGCATGGAGCTTAGCAAACTCTTGACGTACAATTGCTGGTTTTGTCAGGGGCCCTTGGGTAGTTTCTTTGGATGCTTCATACAAGGGTTTGGCGATGAGAGTGAAGTGGGAATCCAGAGACAGAAACCCCCCACAAATCCTAAAAGGGACAAGATTTGGTCTCCATTTTCAGGAGGGAGCAAATCCTGTAAGGATTGGATACAACAGGTGGTCAGAGATCAGCCTTCAGGTGAGAGCGAAATACCCAGGTAGGTGATGTTTTGTGCACACCTGAGCCTTAGAACAGGATACTCAGTATCCCTTGGCCCCTAGGAAATTTAACAATTCACCACTGACCTTTTGACAGTGGGACAGTAATGGGCTACAGACTAGCAGATTGTCTACATATTGCAGTAAGGCACTAGGTTGAGGATTAAACGGATAAATCAGCCGCTAATGCCTGCCCAAAGACATGAGGCGAGTCGCAAAAACTCTGGGGGAGGACTCGCCAGGCTAATTCCTGGGCTATTTGAGACTGGAGGTCTGACCAGGTGAATGCAAAAATAAAGTAAGAATCAGGGTGTGGAGGGCTGGAAAAAAAAGCGTCCTTAAGATCCAGGACAGTAAAATATGTGGGTTTTGGTGAGATATTACTTAATAAAGTAAGAATCAGGGTGTGGAGGGCTGGAAACAAAAGCGTCCTTAAGATCCAGGACAGTAAAATATGTGGGTTTTGGTGAGATATTACTTAATAAAGTATAGGGTTTGGGAACTAAAGGGTGTACAGTGAACCCTCGTTTATCGCGGTTAATCAGTTCTAGACTCTACCGTGATAAATGAAATTCCGCGAAATAGGATTCCTTATTCAAGCCGAAATGGCGTGCAACCTCCACGATTTTCTTGTCATCTTTGATCATATCCAAAAGTTTTACCTTTTCCTGGATGGTGAGCATCTTCCTCTGGCGCTTATTTTTATTGTCAGAGGGTTAGAAGAAGAAGCTCGTTTAGGAGCCATCATAGGGCTTAGATAAAATTTCTTAAAAATCGCAAACAATTACAGTACACTGTACAAAAGCAAAAATGCATCTGATACGTAGCTCCGATACGTAGCGATGCAGACAGAAGCGTGTACAGTATGAGCCAATCAGTGGCAGTAATGACAGAGCATGCGCTGTTACGCAAAAACTGCGATAGAGTGAAGCCGCTGAAGTCGAAGCGCGAAGTGGAGAGGGTTCACTGTATAGGCATTACTGTGGCATTAATAAGGTGGAGGTCCTGAATGAGCCTGTATTGGCCATTGGGTTTACTAACTGGAAGAATGGGAGTATTACACGGAGGGTTAATAGGGGCCAAAATATTGTGTGATAGCAGGCGATTGAAGATAGGCTGAAGTCCAAAAAGGGCCTCTTTATATAAGGGAAACTGTGGGCGCGATGGAAAAGTGTCAGGCTTTTTAAGGTGGTTTTTAATGGGTGTGTAATCGAGGGCTATTATGCGTGTGGATAAATCCCATACCTGAGGGTTTACTTTGGATAGAAAAGTTGGCAGAGGGGTAGGAGTGGCTGGCTCCAGGGTGGCTATAGTGGCAAAAAGGTGATGGGCAGCTTGTGGCTGCTGAGGTAGTAGGAAAATGGAGGCCTTAAGGAGTTGTAAAATATCACGTCCAAGCAACAGAACAGGACATGAGGGGACTATTAGGGATGAATGGGAAAAAGGGTATTAGTTTAACACGCAAGGCAAGAGGTGGGGGGGGTTTTGTGAGTTAAGGAGGTGCCAACATTCTCATTACAGTGACTGTGGAAGGGAGACTTCACTCGGCATATGAAGGAAGGATGGAATAGGTAGCCCCCACGCCTAATAAAAAAGAGGTGGACTTACCCGCTACGTGGATGGTGACCCTGGGCTCGGCTAGGGTTATTGGGGTATCTGAGTGCAGGCATCTTCAGTCTTATTCAGCAAGCCCCAGAAGCTCACCAGCTGGGAAGGACTGTGATGAGCCTCTGGCTGACCCTGGCTGTTGAGGCAGCCGGGGGAAGTCTGCAAGCAGACAGTCAGACTTCCAGTGCCCTGTCTGGTGGCACACTGGGCATGGCTTGGTTGGGGGTCGGGGGTTTGGACATTGGCGGGCCCAATGTCTGTCCTTACCGCATTTACAACCAGCCCATGGCGGGACTGCATCCCGTCTTGTGCAAGGATCTTTCAGCCCCTCCCCCACCAACATGAGGGCAGCTACCAGAGCCTGGATTTACAGGGCCACCTTCTGTTGTAACATAGACTGTTGGGCTGACTCTGCCACTTCCTCCCTGCAGTTAAAGACTTTTAAGGCCATTTTTACCATATCCTGTAAATGGGGTTTGTGGTCCCTCCTCTGCTTTTTAATTTTTTTGTCTAATATCCGGAGCTGACTGAGAGATAAAGTGGGAGGCCAAGACAGCTGCCCCTGCAGGGGCCTTGGAGTCCAGTTTTATAAACTGGGTGAAGGCTTCCTGGAGGCAGTTTAGGCAAATGGAAGCATTTGCATCCTTCCACTGTGTTACCTCTTTAAGTTTTTCAAAATTGACTACATTGTTAGATGCTCTTTCCATTCCTTGTACTAGGTGCCATACTACCAAGTCACAGCGGTGGCTACCCCCTCTCCAGGCTGATAATTCCATCCCGGGTCCTCAGGAGGAGTGGCCATCTGGCCCACCGGCACAGTATTGTCTACCAGGTGTGTCTGATCAGCATACTGCCTAGCTGCAAGGTAGACTCTTTCCATTTCATCAGGCGTTAAGGTGGAAGCTAGGATCACATATATATCGTGCCAGGTAAGATCATATGCCTGAACTAAATATCGAAACTCCTTAATATAATTACTAGAGTTAGCAGAGAATGAACCCAGGCACATTTTGATTTGGGACAGGTCTTGGAGAGAAAATGGAACATGGACCTGTACCACACCTTCAGCCCCTGATACTTCCCTAAGAGGCAGGAGGGAGGAACGAGTATGCGCTGACACAGGAGAGGAGATAGGGGAAACAGAGGGTGGCAAAATGGGCGGGACCAGAACGGACAGTTGGGGCTATTCAGCAGCAGAGGGGAAGATGGCGGCAGAAGAGGGAGGGGAGTGGATGTGCATAGGGCGACGGAGGCTGGGAGGGACGAGGAAGATTAGGAATCGGTCGAGGTGGGAGTCCAAGAGTGTCTTGGTATGGTAGAGAGAGTCGGGGTTATTTGCAAGTTTTAATTTCGCCATCGTGCCCTTTTCAGTTGAATTAGCTAAAGGACCTGTGAGGTGGAACACTGGACACATAGGGATAAGCGGGCTCAGAGATCCCAGAAAGCCTGAGTGTACGGAACCTCCAACCATTTTCCTGAAAGGCAGCAAAAATTGTCCAAGTCAGTAAGAATGCCAAAATTGAAAGTACCCTCAAAGGGCCACCTAGATTGGTTGTCTAAGGGGTATTGAGGCCACTCGATTGTAAACAGGAAGACTAGCCATTTTTAGCGGAAGCTTTGGGAAAATCCGTTTGGAGAAATTTAGGAGGAGACAGCCCAAGGAGGTCTTAGGATTAGTTTTGGACTCTGTATTGCCCATGATTCCCTGACACCCTGGAGAGTTATCCCCCAAGAAAAGGCGTCCCCCGTGTTAGAGGAAACTCTAGAATAAACGGAGGTGGTCCCCTGCTAATGAGACATCTCCCAGGCCACAAGGTCTCAAACAGGAGTGGAAAACCATCACTGGTGCGGCCCTGGCACAGGGTAGGAAGGGCTCGGACGGAGTGGTGGCAGGGCAGGACTTACCCGAGTCCTAAACTGATTGCGCCATTCTTGACCGCTGAGGTTCAGTTGTAGAAGAGTCCCTTGGGGTGATCCAGGGCCCCCGACCACCGAGGTAGGTCTCTATCCCGGGTTCTGGCACCAATGTAAGGTGGTCGAGAGGCCTCAGAAATCAAATCAGCCAAATTTATGCAAATAGGCTTTATTAGGGAGAAAAAACCCAGCCTGGGCGAAGTCCCACAGTCCACAATGTCTGGGCCAAGGGAGTCATACCCCAGGCTACAGGGGTGGTGTTTATATTGCCGGGGAACATGTGACTGGGCTGCCTTGAGTCCATATAAGGTAAAGTAGTCAGGAATTGGGAGATACAGGTATGTCCTGGTTTCTGGAATGTAAGGTGTCTTCCTGGTTCCGGGTGTATTCATGCTGGGTGCAGGGCGGGCCATGGTCAAAACAGGCCATGTGAAAGGTGCAAGTGCAGGGCGGGCCATGAGCAAACTGGGCCATGAGAGCAAAAAAAATTAGGACTTGCAAAACTGCTGTCAGGTTACATTAGCCAGCTCTAGTTGGCTCCGCAGGTGGGTGCGGGAGCTTCAAGGTCACTCACTGCTAGTTGCTTCAGCCAGTTCTTGTCAGATCCACACGGAGGTAGAGGAGATTCAAAGTCACTCCCTGCTAGGAGTTGGCCTGATATTGATCTGGCCAACATAAACTATTTTTTCCTGTGTTCATGTTTATCTTCAAATGATAACAAAACCAACCCAACTGATGTTGAGTCAATTCTGATTCATATTGACACTATATAGAGTTTCCAAGACTATAAAGCTTTATGGGAGCAGACTGCCTCATCTTTCTGCCCTTGAGCTACTGGTGTGGCTGAATTTATGTTTTTTGACAGAGACAGAACAGGGGCTTCTGCCTGCCTGCTAAGGGAATGAACAAAGAACCCTGAGAAAAAAGCAATTAACAAAGGACTATATGAAAATTGGCTTAGTGAACACTTTAACTTTGAACCCAGGGCCCAGTGAAAATACTGACACAGGACAACACTGAAAGAGAATTCTGAATTATGCTGGCCTGTAGCAGCAGCACAGATAAAAGAAAGATGTAGTTAATAACTAATTAGAAATTTGCTTTATCATCGGCAGAGTGGCAACATACTCTGATTTGAGAGGGTCATTTAAAAGCTAGAAACATTTATTTCTCTGAAGGGAATCCACTTCACTCCTAGAGTGAACTGTATCTTATGTATGCTTAACATGTCCTTTTCCAATACAGAGAGGGATCTGCTTCATTTCTTTCGAGATGACTCTATTCTTTTTTTTTAAATCATTTTATTAGGGGCTCATACAACTCTTATAACAATCCATACACACATCAATT
>NW_022111323.1:1692050-1697453 GCF_000313985.2 Echinops telfairi | reverse complement strand
GCTGGGACCAGCCCCCCAGACCTCTCCACTGGTTCTCTACTCCACGCTGGCATGTTTTCCTCACACCTTGGAGCACTGGGTTGAAATCTGGTCCCTTTTTTCCTTTGGAGATATAAACAATACCCTATTCTTTAATAATACTGTGGCTTAACTCTTACTGTTATGGGTGAGTATGTTTGTGAGCTCGACTGGCTGGCTTAACCTCTGTACCCTAACAAACCACGCAGGTTTGGAGCCTGTTAGTTCTCCTGTGGGTGACAGCCTGGGGGTCAAACATTATATCAAGTGTCCTGTTGGGATGGAAGATGACCTTACAGGGAAAACAGCATCATTCTTCATTCATCTTAGTTGTCAAGTTTGTGAGTGACTCCAGAAGTAAGCCATTGGAAAATTAATTTTTTTCTCTCAACACTTATCTATTTTGTTTTGAGAAAGGTCTCTCTCTCTCACTGTCACTCACCCACTCTGCCTCCTCTCTTCCACATCCTCTCCCTCTGTCTCTTAGCTAGATCGTTTATGAGGCTTTGAAGGGGGATAAATCTCCCTTCAGTCTGAAGAAAGGCAGCACTCCCTGTATTGCTTATGAAGCTGTGAGGGAGGAATCCCTCCCCTGTCTGAATAGGACACTAAATTAAGCTGTTGATGATTCCACAAGCCTGTGTTCCTAAAATAGCAGAGGCACATTGAGGGGATCGAATCAATTGGTTTCTCTCAGCACACATCCCTCCTATACATGGGAAAGTGAATGCTGAGACACATAATAAGGGTGAAGCAGTTCTGTGAGTAATGCCCAGAGAGGCCTTCATACCCAAAAGCAGCACATTTACTGATCCATAATGTGCATCCCCCAACATGAAATGAGAGATCTTTGCCTATTCATGTTTCTACTTGAGCTGAAACTTCTCTTCTAGATTTCCTCCTGATTGTCAATTCCAGTATGCAAGATACCCCACACAGGATCTGTTGGGTGGTTACTAAGGTAACCAGAGAGAGAGTGCCCATTGCTCTATGACTTTTGCAATAAATTATCAGAGGCTTTTGTCATTGCTCAAGAAGGCTCCCAAGAAGCCTTTGCCACTTTTTAGTTAATTTGGTACACTGCCAGTATTTGAGTCACTAGCCCAAGGAAAATTATTTTCTATTGCTGCAGCATTAAAGAAAGCTCACTCTGAGAGGATTGATACTCTACAAATGTTAAGTTTTACTAAAATTTTGAGAGAAGTAGCCCATAGTTGGGCATGGAAACTGCTTAATACTGATTGTCTTTATAAAGGTGAGGGATAACCTCACACCCATCAACTACAAAGCATAAGAGTATAGGCCATCAATTATGGAAATCCTGTGGAAAGGAAATCCCAGTCAGGGGCTTGTTAAGACTTTTTCAGGCTAGAGGACTTTATCCTTTCCTTCTTAGAGTGTTTTGAAGAAGCTAAGAAATGCCATTTACATCAAATCTCATTTTGCGCTACTTAAAGGGAACTGGCTGTTGAGAAGAGTGAAGGGTGCCAGGACTGAGTCTGTACTCAGTCACTTCCACCAGGGGCAGAGGAAGGTCACACCTAAAGAGGGTATATAACCATCCCCAGTGAGAAATAAGGAACGTACCAGGGACACCCCTAAGTACCTGCAAAAGTTGTCATTTGTGGTAGAATCTTGTCGTTAGGATGCAAATGACAGAGATTTTTCACTCTCTTCTGATTGTTCACTTTAACAACTGTGGGGCAAAATGCATCAGTGCCTGATGACAATGCTTTGAGATGCCTGCTGAAACCCTGGGGAAAGACCCGTGTTATCGCTAGATAACCTGAATTGGAGGAAATTTCTTTTCTTTTGTAACAACACTTGGTGCCTATATCAACTTAGAGGTTCTAAGACCTGGCCAGTAGACAGATCCCTGAGTTATAGTACAATCTTTCAATTAGATTTGGTTTGTTGTAATTAGGGCAAATAGGTACCTTAGAGAGCAGAAACCTGTACAAAAAATCTTCCCTAAATGTACCAGCTAAACCACTTTGTGTTGAGTCCCCTGAGAAACTTTCTCCCCCATCATATTTACAGGCACCAATGGCTCCTATGGATTATAAGGCAGCAACAAGCCTTACTTTAGTTTCATAAGTAGGAGAAGTCCTATATCGTGCACCATACACGCTAAAAGAAGTGCCACGTGGTAATGGAAATACCATGAGAATTTATGTTCCTTTTAGTATGGGAGATTTAAAAATTGCCAAGATAAAATGGGTAGTTTTTCTAATGACGTTGGTAGCCTGGTTAAAAAATTTCAGCACATAGTGACTTTTCTTTACTTGACCTGGATGGACTTCCTGGTCTTCCTATCTTATTGCTGCAACCTTGATGAGAAGCAATGCATTATTGGGACTGCTAGGAACAGAGCTGCTTGCATGCATGCTACAAATGCAAATTTAGTTAATGGGGTCACAGCTGTTCCAGAACAGAATCCACAATGGAATTGTCAGGCGAGTCTGGCAGTGGAAGAGGGAAAGCTACCTTGAGATTACATGCAAACCTATCTCAGAAAAGGAATGAAAGAAATTCGGATTAAACCGGTGAATTACTCAAACTTAACTGAAGTAATCCAGGCCAATGATGAGAGCCCTGCAGTTTTCAGAAACCACCCAGTAGAGGCAATACAGAGATTTATCAATAAAGATCTAGAAATATCTGATGGGAAGGTTTTTCTAAATGCCCATTTTATTAATCAGTCTTCTGCAGATATTCACACGAATCTGATACATAAAGTTATGGAACCTCAGAATGATCCAAATGTACTCTTAAGGACCAAACCCGGGTCTCGGTGTACGAAAACCGGGATTTAGAGGAGGGAACGAAAGAACACCAAAAAGTCAGCATTGTTGGAGCTGTTTAGCAGCCAATGTTAGCTCTAAGTCTCCACAGTGTTAGGGCTCATAATACTCCTTTCCTGGGTATTATGTTATGGTTGTGGGAAGTCTGAGTATGTGTAGTTCTTGCTATTACGTCCATCCACTTTTTGCTGGACACAAGAGCTGCATATTTGTCAAAATCTTTTGGTGGTCTATTGACTTCCTCCTACCTCCATGTTGTTGGAATTAATAGGATGCCAATAAAGAGATTTCTCACACCTCCTCTGACCTGCACCTAGAAGGGCTCTTTATTCTCACACCAGATTTTAATTGTTCCTGAGTGCCCTGCATCACTTTTAGGAAGATATTTCTAATTAAGCGCTCAGCATGATGGAATTAATAAAGCCTGAGAGGTAGCAGATTTCTCACCAGACCTTCATGGCATTGACATTCAGGTTTGGGCAGACAGAAAGCCTGAAAAAGCTATCAATGTGCAGCCAGTAATTATTAAACTGAAGCCTGTAGTAGGCTATCCTACGAAACATCAATATATACTTTCACATCAAGAAATCCAAGGTCTTTAACCCATTATCTAATACCTTTACAATTGTAAAAAGACCTTATCCATATAATATTCTCATTCTAGCAGTCCAAAATTCAAATGGGAAATCAACTCTAATACAGGACCTGAGAGCAATCAGTGAGATAGTGTTCTCAATGTATCCAGTGGTACCTAATCCTTACACTGTAATAACACAAGTTACTTAGAGTTTTAGCCTTAAAGGGTGCTTACTTTTTAATACCTCTCCATGAAAGTTATCAACCACGTTTTGATATTTTGAATGGAGGGATCTTGAATCTGGAAGGGCTGCCCAGTTTCTATGGAAAATCCTCCCACAGGAGTTCCATGTTTTAAGTCAGATCTTTGGAAATATTTGGGGGCAGAGGCTTTCCTTGCTACAGCTGGCATTTCCAAGCATCTTGTTACAATATGAAGATGACCTATTAATCTGCAGCCAGTCCTATGATGCCTCTTCATGAGATACTAAAACTGTGTTAACTTTCTTAAGAGATGAAAGGTTCAAACTTTCCAAAGAGAAAGTCCAGTTGTGTTTACCCTGTGTACAATACTTTGGATTCACTTTAGAACCAGGAGAGAGCTGTCACATGATATAATCAGAGCTATATGTTATTTTCCTTGCCCCCAAACTAAGAGACAGCTCAGAGAATTTGGCGGCATGACTGATTAGTGTAGAATATGAATCTCCAATTTCAGTAATATTGCTAACCATCTCTAGAAGATGCCAAAAATAGGAGAATTAGAATAACTTATATGGGACAGCACGTGTTAAAAAGTCTAAAAATCCCGCAAGCCTATAAATCTAATGGAAGCTCCTGCACTAGGTCTGCCTAATTTGAAAAGCCCTCTTTCCTCTGTATTGCAGAGAAAAACAAAATAGCCGTCAGTCTATTGCTCTAGTTTATAAGATGTGAGCCCTGACGAGTAGCATATCTGTCCAAGAATCTAGACACAATGGCAGAGGCTGCCCTCAGTGTCTGAAGGTGTTGTCAGCCACTGCCATCTTCAGTGAAGAGGCCGCAAAATTGACAGTTACAATAAAATTTACAGTTAGGGCTTCATACTTCTTGTGACATGTACTCTTAACTCAAGGAAAGCCTGAAAAAGCTATCAATGTGCAGCCAGTAATTATTAAACTGAAGCCTGGAATAGATAGCTCTCTAATTCTAGAATGTTAACGTATCAGTTAATCCTATTAGAGAATTCAGATGTGATTTTGGAAGTATGCACCCTCATTAATCCATCTACTCTACTGTCTTCTACAGGACAGTGACTCCGATGCTAATCTTATGAGGAAGCTTTGCAGTTCACCTGTGCTGAAAGGCCAGACTTAAGTGAGACCACTTAGAAGTTCCAGATGATATATGGTTCACTAATGGAAGGAGCTCAGTAATAAATAAGAAAAGGCATATAGGATATGCAGTGGTGTCCTTCAAAGAAGTAATTGAAACTTCCCCTTTACCTCTGGGTATTTCATCCCAGAAGGCAGAATTAATTTCCTTCATGTAAGCCTTAGAGCTAGGAGAAAGTAAACATTCTCAGATTTATTTGGACAGTAAATATTAATTATTTATTCATATACAAAAATATGGAAAGAAAGAGGATTGTTGGCCAAAAATACCCATATGAAATGCGTACCTGACATCAAAGACAAAAAAAAAAATCAAAGCATTGTGAATGTGGGCGAGTGCAGAGTGGGGACCAAGGGCCCATCTGTGGGAATTTGAAGATTCCCTTGCAGAAGGGCCATGGGGAGGAGATGAGCCAGTCAGGGTGCAGTGCAGCAATGATGAAACATACAATTTTCCTCCAGTTATTGAATGCTTCCTCCCCACCACTATCATGATCAAATTCTACTTTACAAATCCGGCTGGACCAAAGAATGTACACTGGTACAGATAGGAATTGTAAACACAGGGAATCCAGGACAGATGAACCCCTCAGGACCAGTGATAAGAGTGGCTATACCGAGAGGGTGGAGGG
>NW_022111323.1:1660855-1689533 GCF_000313985.2 Echinops telfairi | reverse complement strand
TCTCCAGTGTTGTCCCCCATAGGCTGGGCCAAGGGTCAGAGAGGGACGTCGTGTCTCATAGTGGGACCAGCCATATGGTCCACTCTGAATTGGCTGTTCTGAGCATGTATATCATCCTCCAGGCTTGGTGGGCCAGGATGTTCTCCACTATCTCTTCCTCCTCCTTCATTTGCTCCCGTGTGCTCTGATCAGACATATCGCTCTCCCTGAGCTGCAGCTTCAGTGATGTCCTCTAAAATATATTCTTCTGGGGGTAAGGGCGGTTGTCCATGTAGCTGGGATTGGGGTGGGACCCTCAGACCCCTCCACTGGCTCCCCTTTCCAGGCCTGCACACGCATTTGCATCCAGGAACACTGGGTTTAAGTCTGGTCTCTCTTTCCCTGTGCAGATATAAATAATCCCTTCCCCTTGGGTGGGTTAGTGTCCTTTTCCACTGTTACATATTTCTATCCTTCCCCCCCTTTCCTCCCACTCCATCCTTTGTAGTTGGCTACTGTATGTACCCCTGGATTTGGTCTGGCCCCTACCATACTACCTGTACCTCACCCCAGGTGTGTTTATATACAGTACATTTTTCCCTGTGCCCCTTTTGCATTTTTTTAAAACTTACCTCAGCGGACTCATGTACTTGTCCTTTTGCACCTGGCTTACATCACTTACCGTAATTCCCTCCAGTTCTTCCCATGTGGTGATATGCTTCAAGTATTCATCACTGCTTTTTAGCAATGCATAGTACTCCATTGTATGTATGTACCACAGTTTTTTAATCCATTCGTCTGTTGATAGAAATTTGGGTTGTTTCCAACTCCTTGCAGTTGTGAACTCTGCCACGGTGAACATTGGAGCACAGATGTCTGGCCGTGGTTGTTTCTTGCCTCTTCTGGGTATATGCCCAGTAAGGGGATTGCAGGGTCATATGGTAGCTCAATTTCCATCTGTTTTAGACATCGCCAAATTGATTTCCATAGTGGCTGTACATACCTACAGGTCCACTAGCAGTGGATGAGAGTTCCTATCTCCAAACAACCTCTCCAACACTTGTTCCTTTCTGATTTTTTGAATTGGGTTATCTTGGAGCACGTTAGGTGGTATCTCATAGTTGGTTTAATTTTCATTTCTCTCATGGCTGATGATCGGGAGCATTTTCTTGGGGTAAGCAACCCAAAATGTAACCCACTCTGCCACCAGGGGTCCTAGGGAACATTTTCTTATATGTTTATAGGCCATTCGGATTTCTGCCCCAGTTAATGGGGAGTGGTAACTACATCAGAGTTCAAAGGCAATTTCAGGTTACTGAGCAAGCATTCTCACAGATACACGATGTTTGAACAAGGATCTGGGGAAAAATAATACCATCAGGAGAGAGAAGGCTGAATTATACTGCTATAAGGCAGCTGATTGATGAGTCCTATGTAGACTTTGTGTCCCGATTAGAGAATGCTATGCGCAAAAGTGTCAGAAATGCACAGGTGTCGGAAAAGTAGTTCACAAACTATCTTATGAATTTTATAATGAGGACTGTAAAAATGCCTTACATTCCTATAGGGAATGGGGCACAATTTTAGATTATCTAAGAATATGCAGGAATGTAGGGACTGATGAATGCAGGGCAAACTTACTAACTGCGCTTTAGCAAATTTCACCAGACATAAAGGAAAATAATTTAGTAGGAAGATAGGACATTTTCAAAGATAGTGCAGACAGTTCAGGCCAATCAGCCTGGCCGTGAAAATTGAGCTATGGCCTCTGCCAGAGCATGGGACGGGGCTACCAAGGTTGGGTTTAAAAGAACCCAGACTTTGACCCAACTGTAGGAAGGGAACTCATTGGGCAAGTCAATGTTGCTTAAGATTCAGCAATAAGGGTTTTACAAAAGCAAACGCTTCCTGGCAGAGAAGTAGACAACCAAGCTTGATCCAGGCCCCATCTAGCACAGCACAGAAGGCAAGGCTTCTGCCTTATCCAGCAAAAGAATCTTTAAATCAGCAGTTTTCAATATGTGGGTTGTGACCCCTTTGGGGATCAAATGACCCTTTCACAGGGGTAGCCTAAGACCATCGGAAGACACATATTTCTGATGGTCTTAGGAACCGAGACACCACTCCTCTATCCATCTCCAGGCGAGTCCGCCCATATGCAGATATGTCCACATACGAGTACATGGTGTGATGACATCATCGCGCCAACTCCATTACATACACCCTGTACAAATACAGGTGTATGTGACATGGTTGGCGCCTTAATGTACTTATACGGACCAGTCACACATTTGTAGAGATCAGCTACTGTGTAGAAAGCAGCTGCTGTGTTGAAAGCACCAGTATTGGAGGTAAAACAACTCTTCGTGAATTATAATTACTGGGTAAATGCTTTAATTAATGCTTTAATCACTATGTTTTAATTATGTTCAATTTTTAACAATGAAAATATATCCTGCATATCAGATATTTACATTATGATTCATAACAGTAGCAAAATTACAGTTATGAAGTAGCACAGAAAGTAATTTGATGCTTGGGGGTCACCACAACATGAGGAACTGTATTGAAGGGTCATGGCATAAAGAAGGTTGAAAACCAATGCTTTAATAGGTAATCACAGGTATCATCCAGCCTCAAAGCAAGAGACCAGACCTAACCAAACTTGCAAAAGCCCAGCCTCTATTCTTACTGTAGTAAGTTTGACCAACCAAGAAAAGACTCTGAAGCCCTCACAGTAGCCTGTTGATACTAAAAGGCAGGAGCCTCTTATTGAAAGAGCAGTACAGATTTTATCAGGGAAATTTAACCTAAGCACTCAAGAAATTCAAATTGATACTGGAGTTATTCAGAGATGTGAAGAAAAGCCAAAAGCTGTAATTAAACCAGAAATTATTAAGAGCGGTACTTGGGGTCCACTCCCTAAAAGAACTATAGAATGTTTATTATGAAAGTCCAACCTAAATTTTCAAAGTGTTCAGATAGTGACTGGAGTTATTGATCAGGATTATGAAGAATAAATTAGGGAAGTAATAAAATCCGATATACCATGGTTTATAAAGAAGGAAGATTGTTTTAATTAATTTCTGCTTCCTTGCTTTTGTAGAGTTAAAATTTATACCTATCAGGAAAGAGTACTTGAGAAATCGGATCACCCTATAAATCAAGGCGTCTTCTGGAATTCTGTTGTGGGGAAACAACAATGCCCCCACATGGAATTAGAAATGGAAGGCAAAAGGTTTCTAAAATCTGGATATGGGGTCACTTCCATAGGGCATTCAGGAGGGGCTAAGATTCACCCACTAACTGCCCCTAAATCCAGCATGGAGGGAATGAGAGAAGTTAACCAAGATAGAATATTGCAAGGTGGTAAAATTCTACAGTGTAAAAAGGCTGAATGACAACGCAGATTAACTGAGCCTGTAACCTTACTGATAAACTTAGGGGAAAAAGTCTGTTTGGTAAGTTAGTTCAAAAACAGCTGAACAAATTTATTAAGGATTTTTTTTCAGTCTTTCAAATTATCCTGAGTGTGTTAAGAAGGTCTTACCATGATTAGTCAACTCTCTTGATTCTCTGAGTGCTAGGAGCCGAAATTCATATAACAATGAAGTCTATCTAACTAGTTTTAATGGTACAAAACCTAGTAAGTTAACTGAGATTGTGAGCGGTGCTTTAATATCTCCATTGTTAAAACATAAGGGGGAGAAGACCAATCCTATATGTGACCAATGTAATGTAGTCTTTTCAATTAATTTTTTTTCTCCTTACTAAAAACTTGTAAAAAAATTAGGGCAGATTAATTCATTTTCACTTCTACAGAAAAAGCTGATGCTGAGAAGTCCCAGTAAGATGGAATCGTGTTTGGGATCCCCATCCATTTATTACCTGTAGGGAGGATCATACATTTATGTTCTTGCAGAATGAAGCTGATGGATTTCCTTTAGAAGGACACATCCACATTTGGAGCAAGATGAAGGAAAAGCAAAAGATTAAGAAACCACACAATCTTAACCATGATTCTGTTTCCTGGTTGCTAACGGCCCGAAGAGAGGAGCTATTTGCTTATGTTTTCATAGGCAAAGGAGATCAGTGGATTTCTCTTCTGCCTTTAAGGTCCAGAAGACAGGTAGATGATGCTGTGATCTGAGAGTTGAGAAAACAGCCAAGAGACGCTTGTCCTGTTATTGAAGTTACCCAAAACATTAAGAAGACCTCGCAATGGAAAATGCTGCCATCCTGATACTCATAATCATTGCTGCCATTGATGATGTTACCAGAGAGACACTCTAAAACCCTATCATAACTGAACATTTAATACAGTAGTGATTGGGATATTACAACAGACTGTTCATTTACTAGAAGATCAGATTATGGACTTTCAATGTAATTTGGTGTTAAATTGCATTATAATGTTGCAGATTTTGTATATATATAATGTAACTTTACATAGTTGAAATTTGATTAGAAAATATTTGCAAGGTTTAAGGGGAACATTTCATTGGATGTTACTCAACTAAAAAATGTTATTTTCTATACATTCAAAGATACACTTAAGATATCCCCTAGTGTTGGCACAATTAAACAGTTGGTGGATGGCATAGAGAGAGGCTGGATCCCATGTGCTTGGGTTCAAAGCATTTCTCATAGCCTGGGTTCCAGCCTAACAGTACTGCTCATAATCATAAATTTGTCCTGGCTATTATGTGCTGCTTCTACAGAAACCTAAGGCATGTGAAGGAAAATCATGTAGCCTCTACGACTCTTTTGAATTTTATCCATAAAGCAAATGTGGGGAGCAGAGAATGGGAAGAGATTGTATACAGAAGAATCCTTTATTCTCATTCTAAGAAGCCTGGCAGGCTAGGTCATATGTTAGCTCAATTTCCATCTGTTTTAGATGTGTACAACTGGAACCCAGGTAGCTATCTCCAAATTGTTTCCCATTATAGCTGTACATATCTACAGGGCCACCAGCAGTGGATGGGAGTTCCTATCTCCCCACAACCCATCCACCACTTGTTCCTTTCTGATTTTTTGAATAGGGCTATCTTTGAGGGTGTTAGGTGGTATCTCATAGTTGTTTAATTTCCAATCGAATTTCTGCCCCAATGAAACTTCTGTCCAGGTCCTTTGTCATTCGCTTTAGTGGGCCTTTGGCCTTTTTCTTATTGTAAGTTTGCAAAGTATTTTAGATTTTAGTAATAAGGTCTTTGTCTGATGTGTCATTGCTAAAGATGTTTTCCCAGTCTGTGGGCTCTTATTACTCTCTTGGTGAATTCTTTCGATGTACACAGGTGATTTATCTTCAATATATCCCACTTTTAGATTTGTGATTCATCTGTATTTGAATCCTTCCCTATTTCTAATAGTCTAGGTATTCCCTGTCCCAAGGATTTCAGGTTTGTCCCAATTCCGTCATTGATGGACCTAATAGTTTGGGGTTTTACCCTAAGGTCTGTGATCTACCTAGCGTTTATTCTTGTGCATGGAATGAGGTAAGAGTTTTGCTTCATTTTTCTGCAGGTAGATATCCATTTTCCCCAGCACCACTTATTGATGAAGATATCTGCTTCCCATTAGCTATTTGGGGGCCCTTAACAAAAGTCATTTGACAGTATATACCGATGTTTTTATTTCTGGGTTTTCAGCTCTTTTCCATTGAGCTGAATATCTGTCGTTATACCAGTACCACACTGTTTTGACCACGTGCTAAAGTCAGGTAGAGTAAGCCCTCCCACTTAGTCCTTCTTCTTGAGGAGTTCTCTGCTAATTCTGGGCGTCTTGCCTCTCCATATGAAGTTGGTAATCAGTTTTCCCAATTCTTTTAAGAAGGGTGATGGCATTCATATCGAGAGAGCATTAAACTGATATAGGGTTCTGAGCAGAACTGACATCTTTAATATATTGTTTCGTCCAATCAATGAGCATGAATATGCTTCCATTTGTTGAGGTCACTCTTGGTTTCTTGTAATAGTGTTCTGTAATTTTCCTCATAAAAGTCTTTTGTTTTTTTTTTAGTCAGGTATATCCCTAGATATTTCAGTTTGTGCTCGACTATTTTAAAGTGTACTACCTTTTTAATTGCATCTTCTGAGATGTTGTCTGATGTATCTGGCAAACCCCTATAGTTCTGTTTGTTGATCTTGTATCCTGACACTAAGCCAAATTCCTCTATTACTGCCAAAACAACACTTGTGGAGTTTGGGGGATTTTCAATATATAAAATCATATCATCTGCAAATACCGATATCTTCGCCTTTTCCTTCCCCAGATGAATACATTTGATTTCTTTCCTTCGCCTTATGTTATTAACTAGCACCTGAGTACAATGTTAAATAGGAGTGGGGACAAGGGCCATCCTTTTCTTGTTCGCCTTTTCAGTGGAATTCCTTTAGTCTTTTCTTCATTGATTACCTTGTTGGCTGTTGGCTTTTCATATATACCTTGACTAATATTGAGGAATTTTCCTTCCATTCCTATCATCTTGATTGTCTTCAACAGGAAAGTGGGTTGGATGCTGTCAAATGCTTTCTTCTGCATCTATCATGGGGTTTTTAATTTTTCATATCCATATGGTGAATACTACTAAAGGACTTTCATATATTGAACCATCACTGCATCCCTAGTATGAATCCCACACAGTCATGGAAAATTAATTTTTATATGATCTTGTATTCTACTGGTCAGTGTTTTGTTAAGGAATTTTGCATTGATGTTTATTAGGGGTATTGGTCTGTAGTTCTCAATTCTTGTGGGATCCTTGCCCACTTTCGTTATCAGAGTTATACTAGCTTCATAGAAAGAGTGTGGGACTTTTCCGTCTTTTTCTATGTTTTGGAAAAATTTGTGTAGGGTTGGCGTCAGTTCTTCCCTGAATGCTTGGTAGAATTCTGCTGTGAAACCATCTGGATTAGGGTATTTTTTTTGTTGGTAATACCTTGATAACCTTGTCTATTTCTTCTATTGTAATAGATCTGTTGAGGTTTGTGATTTCCATCTAGGGAAGGATTGTTTTTTCATGTTTGTTCATGTCTTACAAGTGGTTGAATTCTTTAGAGTACAATCCTTTTTATTTCATTAAGGTCCGTTGTAATGTCCCCTGTTTCATCCCTCATCCTTGCTATTGAAATTTGTTTCTTACTTTTCTGGTTAGGTTTGACAGTGGTCTGTCAATTCTGTTAATCCTTTCAGACAACCAACTCTTAGCTGCATTTTCCAACGTTTTCTTGTTTTCCATTTCCTTCATTTTACCCTTGATTTTAATATTTCTTTATTTTTGCTATTAGCAGGATTGTTCTGTTGACTCTGCTCTAATTGCGGTTAGTTTTGTGCCAGTATATCAACCATAAGTCTCTCTTCCTTTTTCATGTGCATGTATTTCTATTAATCTTCCTCTGATAAATAAATTCCTTTGCTGTGTCCTAAAGGTTTTGGCACATCGTATTTTCATTCTCATTGGTTTTAGAAACTTCATGATTTCATCTCTGATCTAGGCCATTACCCATTCCTTTTGAAATAGCAAGTTATTCATACTCCAATTGTTTTTACTTGTTTTCTTCATTGTTCATTGATTGATTTTGAGCCTTGTGGCACAGTGGTTGGAGAAATCTGTATAATCTCTGTGCTTGTATTTACTCAGGTTTGGCTTTTGTCTCAGCATGTGGTCTATCTTCAAGTATGTGCCATGTGGGATTGAAAAGAATGTGAATTTTTTGCATTTGGGTGGAGAGCTCTGAAAACATATATCAGGTCAATTTGTCTGATTGTATTGTTCAGATCTGTAGACTCCTTGTTAAGTTTCTTTCCCTGTGGTCTGTCTTTTTCAGAGAGTGGTGTATTAAAGTCACCTAATATAATTGTTGATCCTGTGATTTCTTTTTTCTTCTTTTGGAGTGTTTGATTAATTTCATGGGTCACTCATTGGGCCATATGTATTTATTTGCTAACTCTTTCTTATTCTACTGTTCCCTTGAGCAATATATAATTTCCCTCCTTATCTCTTGTTATGGCTTGTACCTTAAGATCGATTTTTCAGAGATTAAGGTTGCAACCCTTCCTTTTTTGCATTTCCCTTTGCTTGATAAATTTTTTTCTAGCCTTTAATTTTCAACCTGTTTTTGTCTGTAAGCTTGAGATATGTCTCCTATAGGCAGCAGATCGATGGGGTATGTGTTCTAAGCCAGTCTGTTAGCCTCTGTCTTTTCATGCCTGAACTCAGTCCATTGATAATCAGTATTATTACATCCATATGTGGACTCTGTGATGTCATCTTGTACCTTTTGTGTTGGATGTTTTCCTACTTACCTACCTTATCAGTTTGTGTGTATGTGTGTGGGGTTCATTCTTGCCCTCTTTCCAGTATTGAGCCAATGCTATCTTGGGTGCTGTTTACTCGTTTTCGCCCTCTGGGTAGAGTTGTTCTATTTGATAGTCTCTTATTAGTGCTTACTGAGTGTTGATCTTCTGCCCACACTGGGTCAGCAGGGATCTTTTATACTGCTGGGTTTCTTTTTACATATACTTTGAGGGTTTTTTTTCTGGTCTGGGAAGACTTACTTCTCTATATATCATAATAGATAATTTTGCTGGATATAATATTCTTGGTTTTGCATTCTTTTCCTTCAATTTTTGGAATATGTTACTGCACTCCCTCCTCTTCTTCATCATGTCCTCTGATAGGACTGAACATATTCTTATTTGGATACCTTTATAAGTGACTATTTGTTTTTCCCAGCTGATCTTATTATTTTTTCCTTTTCCTTATAGTTCGATAATTTAAGCATTTTGTGTCTTGGTGACTTCTTGGGATTCAGTCTGGCTGGTGTTCTTCCAAGCTCCTGAAACATTGCCTGATTTTCATTTATGAAGTTGGGGGAATTTTCCTGTAACAATTCCCTTGCTACTTTTGCTGTTGACTTCCTTGTTGTTTCTTGTTCCTGTAGTCCAGTTATTCTAATTTTGGTCCTCTTCATAGAATCAGACATGACCCTCAAATTTTCTTCAGCTTTTCTGATGATCTTATATAACTGCCTTTCCTCTTTGTTGAAGTCTGCATGGTTAACCTCTAGATCACTGGTGTGATTCCCTGCCTCCTCAATTCTGTTGGCAAAGTCTGTTAATTTGCTACTGGATTTTGATTTCACCACTTAGGTCTTGTATTCACCTCTGGTGCAAGGCCTTTATCTCCTCTATCATTTTATCATTTTTCCATATTGCTTCCCTCGTATCCTGTATGACTCCAGCTTACTGAAGATTTCTTTCTCTTACAGTTCAATGTCTGCTTCTTCTATGCACTAGGTTAGGTTCATGACCTCTTTTGGAATTGTCTTCTGTTCTACTGCTTTTTCATTGACACTGTTGTGGCTTATTGCTGGTTATGTGTTTTTTAGAGGATTCTGGCGCCATCTTCTAGAGTCAAAGAGCACTTGGCTCTCTCTTGGTGGATTGGTAAGAGGACTTATTTGAAGAACCTGAAAGTGGCTTCACGGTGGGTGGGGGGGTTGTTAAGCTACCACTGTATCTTCCTGTGGTTTCACTCTTGCCCTAGTCAACCAGTATTCCATTATTTGGAATGTGTGTTGGATAGTCCTCTCACTGTGTGCTGGTCAAGTGGTTGTGAACTCGTGAGTCTGGAACTTCACTGGCTGATCTCCCAGGAAGCCATAGTGGTGTGTCCCACGGTGTTTGGAGCATCTCAGATGTCATATGGGCTCTCCCTATGCAACAGGAGTACCACGGAGTACAGGTGGGCATACTCTCCTCGGTGTAGAGTGCCGTGGATGGCAGGTAGAATTTCCCTAGTAGGATAGATCCCCATGGAGTTGGGGCGGATGTTCACACAGCAGCGTGGAGCACCATAAATGGTGGGCAGGAGTTCCCCAAGTCATTTGTAGGGTCTTGGTGTGTAGGTGAGATTTCCCCAAGCCATTTTCAGGGGAGGTAACCCAGTCGTTTGGAGTGTAGCAGAGGAAGAGTGTGATTTCCCCAGCTGTGTGTAAAGCCAATAATTGCAGATGAGACCAACTGGGCTGTCAGAGTTGCCCTAGGTGGAGGGGAGGGCCTGGAGTCTAGAAGTAGCTTTTGAAAGGACAGAAAGGGGGAAGAGAAGAAAAAGACGGAAAGGAGAAAACAAAGACAAGAGCAAAAATAAAAATCAAACTAACCCCTCACATACACACAAAGAGAAAACAAAATCAAAGTCATTAAAGAAAAACTGAATCTGATGAGACTGTGGCAGGAAAGAGACAAGAGATTGATGAAGAAGAAAAGAAAAGTGAAAGGGGAAAAGGAATTTAAAATAAGTAGATAAAGAGATAGCTGAGCCCCATGCTATGCCATGTGTAGCACTGCCTGGTGTTGTCTGCAGCACTGCCTCAGGGGGAGGCCTGGAGTTCTTCCTCCTGCTGGGCAGTGTTGCCCCAGGCAAAGAGTAGCAGGCTGGAAGCCACGAGGTCGCATGTGGAAGTAAAGAGTGAGAGGAGAGATACAAAAAAGAAGAAAGAAAGCAAAAGAAAAGAAAGAAAGGAGGGGGAAAACAACTGTGCTCGCTGAGGCTGACTGGTGGGAAAGAGAGGGAAATTAAGAGTAAAGAGATAGCTGACCCATGATCAACTGAATGTGGTGATTGAGGGGTTCAAACCCTGCCCCAAGGTGGTGAATTGGTGTGCCTTTTTTTGCAAGTTCACACGAGTGCTTGGAGGAATTGCCCTGGTTGGCAAGATCACTATAGAGGCCAGACAGCGTGGATTACTGTAGAGGGCTGTCACAGCTGCCTAGTGTGGTGTGCAACACTCTCACAGATGGAAGGCTGGCATTCCCCTGCTGTTTGGGTGGAGTTGCCCTAAGCGGAAGGTAGTGCCCTAGAATGCAGCAGTGGTGTGAAAGGAAAGAGAAAGAGAGGAGAAGAAAAAGAAGAAAAAAGAAAGAGAAACAAAAACAAAACTGGGCCCCCTGAGTCCCACTGTGGTGGGAACAAGAGAAGAGAAAATAAAGACAGAAGAAAAAGAATAGTAAGGAGGTAGCTGAGCTCTGATTGCCTGATCATAGGGTTGGAGGAGTTCCAACACTGCCTCAAGGTAGTGGGGTTGTGTGCCTGCTTGTTGTAGGATCCCACAGTTACTGGGCAGAATTACCATTGTAGGCAAGATCACAGGGGAGGGCAGGCAACAGTTCCCACAGTGGTGTTGAGCACTGGAGATCACCCTTTTAGCTGCCCTGTGCCATATGCAGCACTACAGCAGGTATCGCAAAGTTCCCTCAGACACCTGTAGGGCCCCAGGACAGGCAGCGCATCCCCAAGCTACACACGGGGGACTCGCAGGACCTCCCCTGCTGTGTGTAGGATTACTGAGGGTTGATAGTAGCTCCCCATGTTGGACTTGTGGAATTTCTCTAGGTTGTTCCCAAACCACTGATGCCCCAATAGTTCAGCGTTTGTTACCCCCACCCTGGCCAACTATAATTGAATTAGATTAAATTGGCTCCCTGGCTGTGGGCTCTGCATTTGTTCTCAGAGAAATTATTCTGAAACTGAAGCTTGCTCCAGAGGCTCTTTGTTATGTTGAAAGCCTTTAGGCTCTGTAGCTAACTTCTGGCATTCCTTAGAACTGGCTCCTTATTATGCTAATGCATGTTAAAGGTCCTGTGCTGCCAGTTTGTACTGGAGTTAAACAGTGAGCCTGGAATTTTCAGTTTTTACTGAGAAAATATTTATTCTTTTTTTCATATTGGGCTTGTGGGGTGCTTTGATTTCGGACTGTCACACTGACCCCCAGGGAAGGAGATCTAGTTTATCAGATAAGTTGTTTTCTAGGTAGCCAACTGGAACTGAATTCAACCCCTAGCTATGGCTACCCACCCATGCTCTGCTTCACTGCAATCTTACTCAGGTTAATTTCCTGACATCTTTTCAATTGCTCCAAACTATAGCTACCCGAGCTGACTCTGACCCCTAGGCTATGAGCGCAACGTAGCTAACAGCGAGGGGAGCTCTGTTGTGGGGTTTTGTGACTAACTTTAGAAGGTTCTATTTGAGTCTAGGATTCAGAACTTTTTGGGACATCATTCTGGGGCAATCGCTACTTTTTGTGCGACTAGGGTGCTGGCAGAGGCTCAGTCCAGAGCCCATGAGCCCAGCACAATGAACCTAGAGGGTTTCAGTGCATTCTCGGTTTGCTTTGTGAGTGAAAAATTTAAAAAGCGGGTGTAGGTGACAGACCCTAGTACCCTAATTCTTATTTTAGGACGTGGCCTCCCAGTCTCATTCACCTTACCTCTGAATTTTCTGGTCTGGCAGCAGGAGCTCCCGGGCGGGTAAATCTACCTGAACACCATCTTCCTTCTCTGAATACTCAAGTTTACAGGTGTTTTTCTCATTTCAACAAAACCTGAAATATCAGTTGATGACAAACCTCATCCTGGATGTCTGTCAACTTCCTAATTGGATGGAAAGTTGACTCAAGGTGAATGTGGAGTTTGTTCCACCCAGTCAGACTATTAATCAAACTTTCTATATAGAGGTTCTGAAAATATATAAGAGCATGTGAGAAAAAAGGCCTGATTTGTGGCAGCCAGGTACTGGTTTTTCTACCATGACAATGCATCTGCTCATATAGCCATTGCAGTATGCTAGTTTTAGTGGGGGGGGACAGGATACTTTTCTTGCCTCATGGATCAAATTCACCTGACATCACTCTGTGATACTTCTTTTTGTATTTATGAATGAAGAGGGACATGAAAGGAAAGCGATTTGAAGATGTAAGAGAGGTGAAGAAAAAAATCGAGGTAGGTGCTGTCAGCCATCTAAGCAGATGAATTTGAAAAATGTTTACAAGATTGAAATAATAGATTTTAAAAATGTATTAGGTAAGAGTAATAGGGAATATTTTGAAGGGAATAAGTCATTTTGTTAAAAAAATTAAATATATCGCTTCGAAAAAATTCCATTTTTGGGGGGGGGTGTACCCCCTTGTATACAGAACATTTCATCCAACAAAAAGAGAGTATATTTTCTTCTTCAAAACACATGGAACATTCTCAGGAATAGACCACCTAATAGTCCACAAAAAAATGCCACAAAAAGTTTTAAAAATTGAGGTGCCATGACCTCTATTCTCAGACCACAATGCTCTACAATTAGAAATCAACAGGACAACAAAAAGAAACATAAAGACCAACATAAGTATATTGGAAAATATGATCCTCAAAAATTATGGGTAATAAAGCAAATAAAGGAGGAAATAAAAAAATTCCTTGAGACAAATGAGAACAATAATACAACAGATCAAAACCTTTGGGACACAGCAAAAGCAATCAAACACACATGAAAAATGATAAATTAAAATTCAACACCCTAAACAACAACTTCAAAACTGCAAGAAGAACAACATAAACCCTTCAATGAAGGAAAACATTCAGAAGGATCAATAAAGAAATAAACAATATGGAAGAAACAAACAAAGTAATGGAAAAAATAAACAAGACAAGAAGTTGGTTCCGTGAAGGGATTAACAAAATAGGCAGACCACAGGCAACCTTAACAAAGGAAAGAAAAGGAAAAGATGCAAATATCCAGAATAAGCGATGAAAAGGGTGACATTACCTTAGATCTAAATGAAGCAAATGGAATAATACCACTCTACTGTGAAAAACTGTTTTCAGACTGGATAATCTAGAAGAAATGGGCAGGTATCTAGATATACATCATCCACTAAATGGATGTAGACAGATGTTAAAAACTGAATTGACCCATAACAAAAGAAGAAATTGATGAGGCCATTAAGAAATTACTAATCTACAAAAGCCCAAGACATTACAGTTTCAAAGAGGAAGTCCATCAAGTATTTGGAGAAGGTATGACATCAATACTACACAAATTATTCCAGAACATAGAAAAAGACAAAAAACTCCTAACGTCATTCTATGAAGTCAGCTTAACCCTGATCCCCAAACCAGGCAAAGACCCCACAAAAATATAACTTTATAGACCAATATGCTTTATGAACATCAACAATAAGATCCTCAACAAAATACTGACCAATAGAATCCAACATCATATCAAAAATAATTCACCATGACCAAGTGGGATTCCTTCCAGGGATGAAAGGATGGTTCAATTAAACTATCAATATAATTCACCACATAAACTAGGAAAAGAATAAAAATTACATGATAATAGCAATACATGGAGAAAAGGCATTTCAAAATATGCAACACTGATTTTTTTTATAAAAACAATCAACATACGAATAGAAGAGAAAATCCTAAAAATAATAAAAGCCATATAGAATAAAATAGCAGCCAATATCATGCACAACGGGGAAAAGCTAGAAACATTTCCAATGTAAACAGGGACCATACAAGAATGTCCCCTATCACCACTCCTATTCAACAGATTCAACAGAGAGCTGAAAGTCTTAGCTAGGGCCATCAGACAACAAAAAGAGATCAAGGGAATACAAATAGACAAAAAAGTGAAATTCTCACTACTTACTGATGATATGATGCAAATGCCTGTTGGGGTTTGATCAAATGCAATGTCACCAAGAGGAATTGCTGAGAGCCAATTAAAGCTAGATCATGACAGTGGGAACCAGGAAATGTAAAAGAAAATAGAGGAAAGAACTGGGAATCAAAAGACATTTATAGAGGTATAAATATAGGCAGGTATATATGGAAATATATTAGTGTATAATAATAGGGATATATGTCTATGTACATATATTTATATGTTAAGTATCAAGGTAGCAGGCGAACATTGGGCCTCTACTCAAGTCCTCCCTCAATACAAGAACACTTTGTTCTAATAACCTGGCATTTTGTGATGCTCACCTTCCTGACACAATCTTTGAAGTCAAAATGGGTGCATAAACAAATGTGGTAAAGAAAGCTGATGGTGGGTGGCCGGGTATTACAAGATATAGCATCTGGGGTCTTAAAGGCAAGAAGTTAAAGAAGCGGCCATCTAGCAGGGAAGCAATAAAGCTCTCATGGAAGAAGCACACCAACCTGTGTGATCACGAGGTATCAATGGGATCAGGTATCAGGCATCAGAAGACCCAAAACAATCAATCATATCCATGCGAACGAGGGATGTCAGAGTGGAGACCCAAAGCCCATCTGTAGACAATTGGACATAACCTCACAGATGGGTCACAAAGAAAGGACAAGTCAGCCAGGGTGTAGTATAGCACTGAAGAAACACACAACATTCCTTTACTCCTTTACCCCGTGACCCCCTCTCCCCACCCTACACACACACTATCATGACCCCGGTTCTACCTTACAAATCTGGCTAGACTGAAGCATGTACAGTAGTACAGATAAGAGCTCTGGAGACACTTAATCCAGGACAGACAAACCCTTCAGGAATAATGATGGGAGTAGCAATACTATGAGGGTAGGGGGAAGGTAGGAGGGGAAAGGGGAGAAAGGGGGAACCGATCATAATGATTGACATAAAGCACACTCCCATCCCCCCACCCTGGAGTGGGACAAACAACAAAAATGTGGGTGAAGGGAGACATCGGATGGTGAAATATATGAAAATAATAATATTTTAAAATTTATCAAGGGTTCACGAGGATGGGAGGGAGGGGAGAGAGGGTAAAAAAAAAAGCTGATACCAAGGGCTCATGTGAAAACGAAATGTTTTGAAAATTATGATAGCAACATATGTACAAATGTATTTGATATAATTGATATATGGATTGTTATAAAAGCTGTAAGAGCCCCCAATAAAATGAGTTGTTTTTTTTAGAAATCACACTGGAAACAATTGAGGGATTCAGCAAGGTGGCAAGATACAAAATTAACACCCAGAAATCAATAGTTTTCCTGTATACCAGCAAAGAGAGTTATGAAAAAGACATTAAGGAAACAATACCATTTACAATAACCACACACAGATTAAAACTTAGAAATAAACCTAATTAAAGAAACAAGAGACCTATACAGAGAAACCTATAGAACATTACTATAAGAAACCAGAAAAGACCCACATAAGTGGAAAATATTCGTGCTCATAAATAGGAAGACTTAATATTGTGAAAATGTCAATACTAAACAATCTACTGATATAAAGCAATCCAATACAAATCCTAAATACATTCTTTAAATAAAAAACTAATCATAAATTTATATGGGTAGAAAAAAGACTCATGATCAGCAAATAACTTAGCAAGATGCTAAACAATAATGTCGGGAACCTAAGAGAATAAACGTGGATCTATGGTCCTGGGTGGACACTTTGAACATGTTTCTAGCCAACTCTTGATGATTCAGGAAATTTCCCCCTAGAATCAATCCCATGCTCAATGTAAACAGAGCTCAATCAATTAAGAAATTAATCTGTACAAAGGAACAGCTCATGGATTGCAGCTCATAGATGGACTATACTAGCATAAACTACTATTATCAACAGTGCCTTACATTATGCCATTGGATAAATTATTGATGTTATCGTTGCAATTGCCTCATACCTCAGGAGGATTATTGATAATGTTTTTCTTTTTGGTTTGTTTGTTTGTTGGTGGTGATGGTTTTTGTTTTTTGTCATAATGACCACAAAAGTAAATCAGAGTAGTTCATAACTGGTGGTCACGCTCACTATTTCTGTTTTCTGTTCTCTTAATCTGGTCTTTTAGAGTATGGATAGTTAGGTTATACATTATTTATGCCAACTCCAGGCTGCTTTGTCAAGTTATCCTCATGTGGTTCCATAGGTTGTGTTATCCCAGCTATTGGGGATGTAGTGCTGCGTGCGTATCAGAACTGATCTCACTTGGCTTGGGCCCAGAGCCACGTTATATCACTGCTCATGTCAGATAGTACTAGGTTGAAAGGAAAGAATACCAGAAAAATGTGTGTTTTATTGACAATACAAAAGCATCTGACTATGGAGATAATAAACTATGAATAACCTTGAGAAGATAGTGAATTCTATTTCATTTTCTGAATCTGTTTTGAATTTCTGGTAGCTCCCTGTCAATATATGGTGCCACTATTTTTGAATGACTTTCAGCAAATTTTTTCTTGCATGTGATATTAATGCTTTTGCTCATTAGTTTCCAAGTTTTGTTGGATCAACATTTTTTTAATAGGCAAAAGATGGATTTTGTTCAAATTTCTTTTTATAGGTGACTTTTTCCAGGAAATCATCATCTGTGATTAAGTAAAAGAACTGAACAGAAAATTTCAAGAGGTGGCTCACAAAGAAAAGGAAAAATATTATAATAAAATATACAAAGACAGAGTAAAAAAGAAAAACAAAAACAAAAAGGAGGGACTTGCTCAACATATATTAAACTGAAAGAATTAAGGAAAAACTCAAGCATCAAGTTGCAATATTGAATGATTTTATAAGCAAAATATTGAATGGTACAGAAAGCACCAAAAGAAGAGAATACAGAGTCACTGTGCCAAAAAGAACTAGTCAAAATCCCACCATTTCTGGAAGTACCATATGAGCAAGAACTAATAGTTTTGAAGGAAGAAATTCAACTTGCACTGAAAGCATTAGTCAGAAACAAGACTCTGGAAATGTATGGAATACCAATTGAAATGTTTCAACAAGCTGATGAAGCACTGGAAACACTCATTTGTGTCAGGGAATTTGGAAGACTACTACTTGGCCAACTGACTGGAAGAGGTCCATATTTGTGCCCATCCCAATGAAAGGTGAATCAAGAGAATGCTCAAATTATAGAACAATATCATTAATGTCACAAGCAAGTAAAGTTTTGCTGAAGATCAATCAATAATAGCTTCAGCAGCACATTCACAGGGAGCTGCCAGAGGATCAGGCTGGATTCAGAAGATGTGGAGCAAGGGACATCATTGCTGATGTCAGATGGATCTTGGCTGAAAGCAGAAAATAGCAGAAAGATGTTTGCCTGTGTTTTGTTGACTATACTAAGGCATTCGACTGTGTGGATCATAACAAAATATGTTTAGCTTTGAGAATAATAGGAAGCTCAGAATACTACATTGTGCTGATATAGAACCTGAACATAGAATAAGAGGTAGTTGTGCAAACATAAAAAGGGACTGCTTCATGGTTTAAAATCAGGAAAGGTACGCATCAGGGTTTATCCTCTTACCACACTTTTTCAATATTTATGCTGAGAAAATAATCAGAGAAGCTGGGTTATATGAAGAAGAATGTGGCATCAGAATTGGAGGAAGGCTGATTAAGGACCTGAAATATGCAAATGACACAACCTTGATTGTTAAAAGTGAGGAGGACTTGAAGCAGTTGCTGAGGAAGATCAAGGATTGCAGCCTTTAGGATGGATTACAACTCAGTGCCAAGAAAATCAACAACCTCACAACTGGACTAGTAGGTAACATCATGATAAACATATAAAACACTGAAATTGTCATGTATTTTATCTTACTTGAATCAACAATCAGTGTTCATGGAAGCAGCATTCATGAGATCAATCATTCCCCTGGGGTAGAAGGAACTTCAGTTTTTATTTGGTGGGTACAAGTGAGGCAGCGCAGGGCTACCAAGGCCTTCATGAATGCAGAGCCCGCCACTTGTCCAAGGGTCCACGGTTAGGGATGTATGTGACTCCACAGCCATCTGGGATGAGGCGCTTCTCAGCCACCATATCCTCAAACTTATCAACATTAAAATTGGTGAAGCCCCACTTCTTGGAGATGTGGATCTTCTGGTGCCCAGGGAACTTGAACTTGGCTCTGTGTAAGGCCTCAATCACATGTTCCTTGTTTTGAAGCTTGGTGCGGATGGACATGAAAACCTGGCCAATGTGGACTCTAGCCACTGTGCCTTGAGGTTTCCCAAAAGCACCTCACATCCCAGTTTGGAGCCTGTCAGCCCCAGCGCATGATAACATCTTGTTGATGCGGATGATGTGGAAGGGGTGGAGCCACTCTCGGATGTGGAAGCCATCTTTGCCACAACTTTTCACCATGTACTTGTTAGCACATATGCGGGCAGCCTCCAGGGCTTCAGAGGAAAGCTGCTCATACTCATCTGACACCATGTGGCCAAACAGTGGGAATTCATCCACCTTTGCCTTCTTCCGGCCCAGGTCAAAAATGCGAATCTTGGCATCAGGGACACCTCGACAGAAGCGGGACTTTGGGTAGGGCTTGTTTTTACAATACCAGTAACATCGGGCAGGGCAGCGGCCCATGGCAACACCAAGATCAAGGTGGCACGCTGAAGGAAAAAAGACACTATGTTTCTAATTAAACTCTTACACCTAGTTTTTATCCAACCCCTGGTGATCCAGTCCATGTTCCACAGATTAATGGGACCTTAAGCCCTGTTTTTTCAAGGTGACCAACATCCTTTATAGACTACAACAGAAGAAGAAACCCCACAATGTAGAAACGACACTGAAACTGACCTCTCCCTAAGCTCACCTGCAGCCCTTGGACTTAAGGTCAAATAACATGGCATGAGAAGAAGCAGTTCACAGCTATACCAAGGGTATCGAACTGGCGGTCATCAGGCTACCATATATTTATTATTTCAATGTCCTTCTTATTTTATTAGATATATATTAATCTGGTAGGCCTAGTTCTGCCACTGGCAATGATTATTATCAAAAGTTTCACCTTATCACCAATCCCCATTGTTTGTGTACATAATATCCAGTCATTTAAGAATTTAATCTGTACAAGTAAATAATTCATATATTGTAATTCATAGCCAGCCTATGCTTCAATAATCTCCTTTTCTCAACTATATTTTAAATTCTTTACAGTTGGCTAAATTAATGATAGTATCAATAGAATGACCTTATGCCCCAGGAAGATGATTGATAATGTTCTCTAAAATAAAAACACAATGATGTCTCTAAGGTGAAACAGAGACATATATGGCAGTGGTATAATGATAGATATTCAGATCCATGGATAAGAATATAAATCTAGAAATAAAAACAGCAGTATAAAGACAACTGATCTTTGATAAGGACCAAAAAAACATCAAATGGGAAGCAGATGCCTCTTTTTATCAAATGGTGCTGGAAAAACTGCATATCAACTGCAGAAGCATGACACAAAACCCTTACCTCACTCCTTCCACAAGAACAAATTCAAGGTGGATCACAGACCTCAAAGTAAAACTCCAAAGTATAAAGATAACCAATGAGAAAATTGGGACAAAGCAAAGAACCTTAGCGCAGGGAATACATGGGCTATCAGAAACAAGAAAGGATACACACCCAGAGGAAGATAAAACAGACTAGTGATACATACTAAAGATAAAACACTTGTGTACATTGAGAGACTTCATCAAGATAGTAATAAGAGAGTCCACAGACTGGGAAAAGATATTTAGTAATGAAAAGACAAATGGTTAATTACTAAAATCTACAGAATCTTGCAAGCTTACAACAAGCAAAAATCCAATAGCCCACTGAAGAGGTGGGCAAAAGATTTGAATAGAAGATTAACAAAGGAGGAAACTTGAATGGCAAATAAACATATGATAAAATGTTCCCAGTCATTTGGGAAATGCAAATCACAACAACTATGTGTTACCACTTAACATCCACAAAGAAACCCAATTCAAAAAAATAAAAAACACCAGAAAGCAACAAATGTTGGAATGGGTGTGGTGATATAGGAACTCTTGTTCACTGTCGGTGGTCTTGTAGATATGTATAGTCACTTTGAAAAGCCATTTGGTGTGGTGATACCTAAAACAGATGAGAATCGAGTCACCTTATGGCCCAGTAATTCCACTACTGGGCATGTACCCAGAAGAAATAAGCAGCAGACCATGACCAGACATCTACTCTTCAAATGTTCAATTCTGTTCAGTTCACAATTTAAAAATTTGGAAAAAGCCTGAATTTCCATTAATAGACAAATGGATGAAAAACTCTGGTATATACAATCAAGGGAATAATATGCATCCCTAAAAAATAGTGATGAAAAAATGAAAGCTCATCTCATGGAAAGAGTTGGAGTATATTATGCTGAGTGGTTAGCCAAGCACAAAAGGTCAAGTACAACATGAGTCCACTGAGGTCATTTCAAACAACAGAACGGCATTGGGGAAAATGCACACAACACAATTCCCGGGATGAGGATCAGATACTCTGAATTCAGCCAGACCAAACCCAGTGATACAGATGGCTTCTGTGCTGAAAGGCATCTCCCCCCATACACCCCTTTATGTGCTTTTAAGGGGGTCGGGGAAGAAAAACAATGGCAGTGGGAGGTCAGGGCACTAATGCACTCAAGGGGAGGGGATTGTTTATATCTCCACAGGAAAGGGAGATCGAGATAGACCTCATGCCTTGAGGGCAATGTTCATATACAGAGCAGATAGTTCCCACAGATAACTACAGGGCAGGCCTCAGGTCTAGACTTGATGCCCTCTCCCTAGATGACAGGGCTACACAGGAAAACCCAGAAGATACAGTTCTCGGAGAGTGGCCCATCTGACCCACCCACATGGGGGCAAACCAAGAGGGAGTGAGTGTAACAGATCAGGGAATGGAGCGAAGCCACTAAGTCACCTAGGAATCCCAATTGTAGACTTCTGACTGGGGGGTGGGCGGGGACTGGACAGCATTCCACACCTCATCTGAACTTGTTGGGGGTTACTCAAAAGAGAGCAACACTGAAACTCTAAAGGAGTGATGGGCGAGGGGTGGGGGTGGGGAGAGTACTAGACTGCTACATCCCTGAATGTAGGAATAGCAATGTGCATCTTTCTAACACAAATGCTGAAGAATGAAAGGGTATATGGGTTGGTAGGTAAGCGGCCCCGGGATATGGAACCCTGGAAGAAAAGGGGACTGAACTGATGGATTATGGCTGCCCTTCTTGGTATTTAAGAGAGAGATTTGTCTGCTTTGTGTCAGGATCCGTAATAGACTTGGGTCTATTTGTATGGACTTTCTTTTTATTTATTTTTGGTATTTATCTGTACGAGATAGGCAGGATAGATGATCCTGTGAAGACAGGGACAGGACTGATGGTTCCTTGGTGGAATGGGAGGGGAGGAGGCAGGGGGAGGTGAGCGGTGAGCCAATAAGGAAGGGGGCAGGGAAATAGTAAGGGTTCTAAAATAGATGGTGAGGAGGGTATACCTTATCTGATTATGTTTGATCAATCAAATCGTATCTGAGAGGTGAACGATGGGTAAACATGATGATGGGGCAGGAGGATTGAAAAAGAAAATGAGGAAAGAAGAAGAAAGGGGAAAATATAATAGGTAAATATATAAATATAGGTGTACTTGTTTATATATGTATATATATATGTCAATACAAAAGAAGCAGATGAACTTTGGGCCTCTACTTAAATCTTACCTAAGTACAAGAGTAGTTTGTTCTAATAATGTGGAATTTTATGATACTTACCTTCCCAATATGATCGCTGAAGACAAAATGCATGCATAAGCAAATGTGGTGAAGGATGCTGATGGTGCCAAGCTATTAAAAGATACAGCGTCTGGGTTCTTAAAGGCTTATAGTTAAACAAGTGGTCATCTAGCAGGGAAGCAACAAAGCCCACATGGAAGAAGCACACTCAGCCTGTGTAATCATGAGGTATAGATGGGAATAGGAATCAGAATTTCCAAAACAAGCAACCAAATCGATGTGAAGGAGTGTGGATGTAGTGGAGACCTAAAACCCACCTGTAAAACAATTGTACCGTTCCTCTCAGAAGTGTCACATAAGGGATTATAAATCCAGTGTACGGTGTAGCACTGATGAAACACATAAATATCCTCTAGTTCTTTAATATTTTCTCCCCTTACTATTATGGTTTTTGCTTGTTTTTTCTCATTAATCATGTTAGACTTGTGTGTGTTCATTTGTGTAATTAAGATTGTTTGATACATGAAAGATACATAACTCTTCAGAAACAGTAACAAGAGTAGTGGTTCCCTGAGTGTATATGAAATGGGGAGGAAGTGGGGAGCTGGTAGTATTGATAATGGCATAAACTCACTTGAGGGGAGTGAACAACTGAATTGTATGTGAATGGATATATTAGATGGTGTTAGATATGGCAAAAATAAATAAATAAATAAGGTTTTCTGAGGGGTAGGGTGGGGGAGGAAGGGGACAAAGGGGAGTAGATATCAAAGAGTTCAAGAAGAAAGAAAATGTTTAGAAATAGATTGTGACAGCAATTGTACAATAGTGCCTGATGTGATTAAATTATGGAATGTTATGATAGCTGTAAGAATTCCCAATAAAATTATTTTTTTAAGAAAAAGGAGAAGAAAGGAAAGAAAATGGAAAAGGTAGTGAAATAAAACAATTAAAGGAACATTTTTATTTAAAGAAATTTTTAAAATTTTCTTTTCAAACGAGCATGACTGAAAACGAATTTTAACATTTTAAAATCTACAGAAAATTTTTTTTCCTTAAAAAATCATGGATGTCTCTTTGTCTTTTACCTCAGCCTTGACCCCTTTCAAAGCATAAAATGCTGTTAACTGCTTGGGTAGGTTTGGAGGGAGAAAAAAAAAAGCCTGCAATTAAATTAAACATGAGTATATTTATTTTTCTGTATGCAATTGGGAGTATGTCATTGGTCTGTTTGATTTTTTTTCATTTGCTAATACATGTGGGAGATTTTTCTAGGTGAATTCATAGAGATTTATCTCATTTTTAATGGTTGCATGGTGAGTTTTATGAGTGTGCTGTTACTGAATGAGCCCTGTAGTTAAATGCAATAACAAACAATGCTGCAGTATTAAATAAATATCTCTCTGCGTTTTTGTCAGATCATTCATAGGGTGAATTTCTGACCATGGGATTGTTGGACTTGAGGCTGAGTGCATTTAAAATATTGCTAGAAATATCTGCATATAGCAGTAACCATGCAAACAGTGGATGGCAATATCCCTTTTTCCAATGATGAGCATCATCCAACTCAAATTGCTGATCCTCTAATAGAGATGACAAATGCTACAGTTCACTGTGTTAGCTAAAACTAAGTTCTCTCTTGTTAGCTAAAACTAGGTGTCACTTTATATCTTAGTTATTAATATGCCCATTTTTGAATTATTAGTTCATGTATTTTGCTCCATTTAAAACTGGACTCTATCTTTTAATTGGACTGTAAGACAACATGGCTTATTTTACCCATTGATACCTGAGTGCTGAAGCCAGTCTAAAATGAGAACTTTCTTAAAACTCCTTCGCATTGATGCATGAGTGCTGAAGCCAGACAGTCTAAAATGAGAATTTTCTCGAAACTCCTTCGCATATTCACTGCAGCAGCACTCTGCCCTTTTAGATGAAATAACGTTGCTCACTTTCATTCACTGTCAATAGCCTGAGCCTGTATCATCAGCTCATTGTCCTGTACTTTGTAGGGCAACTTGAGAAACATGCCTTATTTGGCAGACTTTGTTGCATTCAGTTCTCCCATCCTGCTGATTTTTAAGCTTGTACTTTAAACCTCCCTTTCCAATCACATGGCCCATGTCTCCAGTTGAAAACATGAGCAGTGTATTTTGAAAAAGGCCCTATGGCCCTTGGTCAACCCTTCAGGTCTGGAACTGAACACCAACCTGTGGCTCAGTTTTCAGCCAAACAATGGACAGGTTTGTGAGGAGAACAACAACACTAGGGAGGTCTGCACACCTGAGTTATCAACCAGCTGATATACAAAGGGCGGCATTGACCCACAGACAAAGTGTAGCAGGGTTAGGAAAGAGGAGGAATGGAAAGAGGAAAACACAAGGAAGAAGTGGTATATACGATGTTGCATCATGGGGTTTGCAACCAATGACATGAAACAAAATGTGTATAAATTGCTGAATGGAAAACTGATTTACTCTGTAAATCTTCACCCAACTCACAATAAAAATATATATAAAAAAAACAACACCAAACAAAAGGAATAGCAACTGGGGTGTTAAAGTCTTGTCTTCAAAGAAGCAGCCAGGTAAGTGAGGCGTCAACTAAGTCCACATGGAAGAAGCACATCAGCTTATGTTATCCAAGGATTGTACATAATATAATCCTAATACAAAGGAGAGAAGTGAATCAGAGCTTAAATTGTGAACACCTGGTTTTCTGTGGAATTCCAAAATCTATTTTCAGGATCCACACATAGATTAAGCCTCCAGTGACATCCTGGTGACCAGGAATGTGAATAACCTTGTTATCAGACAGAGGGTGTTGTTCTTTTTGTTGTTGTTAGGTACCATCCAGTTAGTGATCCTATGTGCAACAGAGTGAAACATTGCATCGTTCTGTGTCATGCTCACAATTGTTCCTATCCCCAAGCTCATTGCTGCAGTCACTGTGTTAATCGATCTAATTGAGGATCTTCTTCTTTTTTGCAGCTCATCCACTTTACCAAACATGATGTCCTTCTCCAGGGAGTGGTCTCTCCTGACAATGTGTCCAACGTATGTAAACTGAAGTCTTGCCATCCTTGCCTCCAAAGAGCACTCTGCTCTTACTTCCTCCAATACAGATCACTTTGTCCTTCTATCTGTGCATGTTACTTTGAGTATTTTTCTCCAGCACCACAATTCAAATGCAACTATACTGTTGAGATAGTTATTTTATTGTGCCAACCTAGCCGATAAACACATGTGGGATTAATTTAAGGGTGGAGAGATAAATGGCTCGGCAAACCTCGTCTTTCTTGTCTCTTGCTCTTTGATCATTGGACCAGTGTAGGGCTGCCTTGCTTGTTCTTTGCCTCAATTTGCAAGCTACACTACTGTGTTAGTCTAGGTACTTTGGAGAAACAAATCCACAGCAACTCATGTATAAGAGAGAGTTTTATGTAAAGAAAATGTGCATCACAAAAACATCCCAACCCAATGCTGCCCACGCCCACAAGTCCAACATTAACCCATTAACCCAACACCAGTCCACAAAGTCCTCCACCTCACAACACAGAGGCAATGATGCCGACTGCAGGAGGAAAGCTGAGTCAGTGAACGAACAAGCATCTCAGCACTAGCAGGAGTCTCCACACGGCTGCTACAGCGCCCAGGGCTGCATCGGGGTAGGTCCATGTAGCTTCTCCTTGGGGATGTCTTGTAGGAAGTCAATCTTGCAAGCTGAAGCAGGTAACTGCTAAGGCAGCTGCACCCAGTGCAATCATCACAAAACAAGAGACCTGAGAACTAGAAAGGCGAGGCTTCACCACCCATTTATTCCTCCGCCTTTCAACCAGCCCCACATGTGATTATCGGCCAGGCTGGCACAATTAACTAACTCAACTACCTATGGGACACCTAACCCATGGACTGAGTCGCTGTAATTTGAGGTTCCTTCAAGATCAGCTTTGCCACACCATTGGAATTTACATCTCTTGAGCTGGAGACTGTCGGACCCTGTCATCTGTCTAACTGTTGGTTACGTGCCTTGCTGTTTGGTGCCTGTGCCTGGATATCCTGAATTGCTCTACAGAGGACGACCTGGAGGCCCTCAAGACTTGAAGGACTGCCAGTGTCTCACAACTGTCTCATGGGAGTGAGTTGCACTGAGCCATTTGTACTGCTTTATAATTTAATTAACTGTTTGTTTCTTATGTTATATATCTATCTGTATAAATATATATATAATTATTAGCATTCTGGTTTTGTTTTTCTAGAGAACCCTGTCTAACATATTTGCTACCAGGTGTACTTCTAGAGAAATAAAATCATAAATATGGGCTTCTTAAATTGGCTCTCCAGCCTGATTAGTCTTAACAGCACTAAAAATGCTAATTCAATGCCCCAAAGCATGGATACGTCTGCTACTCTTACTAAACCATGGTGTGAAATAGCAAAGCTAATACCTACAGTGGCACCACCGATAGATGAGTTGCTGGTTAAAGGACAGGCTCTGAGTGATCGTATCTTTGATATTTTCCAGGAGTTTTGTCAGGATGACAAGTATAGGGAAGCTGGTTGGCTGGTCCTTCTTACAATGCAAAGTGTGATTAAGGAGAGGGATGGTCTCAGAACCTCAGAAGCGCACCTCAGGTGCAGACTAACATATTTGAAATCATCCGTCTGTGCTACAAAGGAGAGCCTTCTCTCCTCTAGTAATAGAGCTGACATTGCTGAGAACCAGGTCAAGGGTCTCATTATGTGAGTGGCTGAATTACAACGTCAGCTGAATTGCAGATCTAGAGCACTGTCTGATACCAAAGTGAGGGCATTGATCGGAAAAAGTTGGGACCCTGAACATGGGATGGGACCATATGGGCTGATGATCCAGAAGAGGAGGATATTGAGTCCCTAGAAACAATGAACCCACCCCAGTCAAGAGATCCACTCCTCCCAGCTGAAGGTATTAATTCACTATCAAAGAAACAATCCACACCTTAGCCAAACAGTTCAAGTTGATATGCCAGTTCAAGTTGAGCTGCATCAGTAGCATTGCCTTACATGATATTGCTGAGAGCACCTGGGAAACGCCCTTGCTCCCCATTATTTCTGATAGACTTGTCACTAAAATTAAGATTCAGAAAACTCCTAAAGGTGAGGTTGAGATGATTACCCAAGAGGAAGCATACTATACTCACAAAGATCTGCTCGAGTGTTCAAATATGTACAAACAGAAGCCTGGGGAATATGCCTGGGAATGGTTACTAAGGGTGTGGGATACTGGTGTACGAAATTTAATTTTAGACCAGTCTGAGTTTCTGGATATGGGACCCCTAAGAACAGACTCTTCTTTCAATGTCTCTGCAAGAGAGGCTAAGAGAGGATCTAATTCTTTATTTGGCTGGTTCAATGAAGCATGGACTGCCAGACGGCCTAGATTAGACCAATTTGAAGTACCTGACCTACCTTGGTACACTGGAGAGGAAGGCATCGAAAAGCTTAGAGAAATTGGTATGCTGTAATGGATCCATCAGGATATTCCCATAGACCCAAAAATGGGTGTCCTGAGGACATAGCCTTTACCACAACCATAAGGAACAAGTCTGTTAAGTGGGCCCCAGCATCTCTTAAGACACTTGTAATTGCTATTTTATGTGCACCAGGATTAACAGTGGGCACTGCCCTAAGCAAACACTGACATTTGCCCACAATGGGGCTGATTGGTCCCTGTGGTGGTGTCAGCACTGAATCAACAGAGACAGAGTGGGTGTGGTTATAATAGACAAGGTTTCCATAGTAATCAATGCAACCTGTCTCATGTGGAATTATGGCATTGGCTACTTAGCCACAGTGTCCCTAAGAATGAAATAGATGGGAAACCTACTAAATATTTATGCGATCTATACAGGCGGAAGAATGGTAGATCAGGTGAACAGCAGAATAGACGATCAATTCCCAGACCTGAGCCAGTTTACAGACCCACAACCCCTTGAATGGTAGGAAGGCCAGGTCCCTGTGAAGGAGGACCCTGCTACATCATCGAAGATCTATACTGTAAGTATTTCTTCTAGCCTTCCCCAAAGGGACCTGTGGCCTTTCACAAGAGTGACTTTTCATTGGAGAAAAGGAAATAATCAAGCTTTTCAGGGATTACTAGACACTGACTCGGAATTCACACTAATTCCAAGAGACCCAAAGTGTTTCAAAGGCCCACCAGTCAGAGTGGGGGCTTATGGAGGTCAAGTTAACAATGGAGATTTAGCTAAGGTATGCCTCACTGTGGGTGCAGTGGGCCCCCGGACCCATCCTGTGGTTTTTTTCCCCAGTTCCAGAATACATCATTGGAATAGACATACTTAGTAACTGGCAGAACCCCCATATTGGATCCCTGAAATGTGG
>NW_022111323.1:1658347-1659700 GCF_000313985.2 Echinops telfairi | reverse complement strand
CCTCACCATGGGCCACCAAGTAACCATGAGTCCTGAACTACCTACCCATCATGAACTGGGTATTGTCTGACCCACAGAATCATAAAGTCAGACATGCACAGCAACACTTCATTGTTAAATGGAAGTGGTATATACGAGATCGGGCCAAAGCAGGACCTGAAGGGACAAGTAAGCTGCATGAAGAAGTTGCCCAAATGCCCACAGTCTTCACTCCTGTCACATTACCTTCTTTCTCCCAGTCTGCACCAAAGGCCTCCCGGGGAGTTCCTTACCATACTTTAACTGAAGAACAGAAAAGTCATGCTTGGTTTACGGATGGCTCTGCACTATATGCAGGTGCCACTCATAAGTGGACAGCAGCAGCACGACAGTCCCTTTCTGGGATCTCCCTAAAGGACAGTGGTGAAGGGAAATCTTCCCAATGGGCAGAACTTCGGGCGATGCACCTGGCCCTTCAGTTTGCATATTAGGAAAAATGGCCAGATGTGAGACGTATACTGATTCATGGGCTGTAGCTAATGGCTTGGCTAGATGATCAGGAAACTGGAAGGAACATGATTTGAAAATTGGTGACAAGGAGGTGTGGGGAAGAGGTATGTGGATAGACCTCTCTGAATGGGCCAAGAAAGTAAATGTAATTGTATCTCACGTGAACGCTCACCAAAGGGTTACCTCTGAAGAAGATGACTTTAATAATCAAGTGGATAAGATGACACGCACTGTGGAGACTGGTCCTCTTCTTTCCTCTGCCACTCCTGTTATTGCCCAATGGGCACATGAACAAAGTGGACATGGTGGCAGGGATGGAGGTTATGCATGGGCACAGCAACATGGACTTCCACTCACCAAGGCTGGCTTGGCCACTGCCACTGCTGAGTGCCCAATTTGCCAGCAGCAGAGACCAACATTAAGTCCAAGATATGGGGCCATTCCTCGAGGAGATCAACCAGCAACTTGGTGGCAGGTTGACTACATAGGACAACTTCCATCATGGAGGGGACAGGGTTTGGTTCTTACTGGAATAGACACCTACTCTGGATATGGATTTGCCTTCCCTGCACGCGATGCTTCTACCAAAACTACTATTCGTGGACTTACAGAATGCCTTATCCACTGGCATGGCATCCCACATAGCATTGCTTCAGATCAAGGAACTCACTTCACAGCAAATGCAGGGCGGCGATGGGCCTATTCTCATGGAATTCACTGGTCGTATCATGTTCCTCATCATCCTGAAGCTGCTGGCTTGATAGAACAATGGAATGGGCTCCTAAATTACACCATCAATTAGGTGGCAACAACTTGCGGGGCTGGGGCAATGTTCTCCAGGAAGCTGTATATGATCTAAACCAG
>NW_022111323.1:1654925-1657167 GCF_000313985.2 Echinops telfairi | reverse complement strand
GCGGTTTGCTGCCTGTGCCCAGATATCCTGAATTGCTCTACAGAGGACTACCTGGAGGCCCTCAAGACTTGAAGGACTGCCAGTGTCTCACAACTGTCTCACAGGAATGAGTTGCACTGAGCCATGTGTACTGCTTTATAATTTAATTAACTGTTTATTTCTTATGTTATATGTCTATCTATCGGTATAAATATATATAAAATTATTAGCATTCTGGTTTTTGTTTCTCTAGAGAACCCTGTCTAACACAACTGTCTTCCTTACTCAACTTCCAAATTTCACATGCATGTGATGCAATGGAGAATACCTTGACTTGGGTCAGGCTCACTTTAGTCCTCAAAGTAACATCCTTGCTCTTCAATACGCTAAAGAGGTCTTATGCAGCACATTTACCTAATGCAATACATATTTTTTATCTCTTCACTGCTGCTTCCATGAGCCATGTAAGACAAAATCCTTGACAACTTCAACCTTTTCTACTATTATCATGATGTTACCTACTGGTCTAGTTGTGAGGATTTTGGTCTTCCTTACATTAAGTTGTAATCCATATTGAGGGCTTAAATCCTTGATCTTCATCAGCAAGTGCTTCAAATCCTCCTCACTTTTAGAAAGCAAGGTTGTGTCAAATGTATACCACAGGTTGTTAATAAGTATTCCTCCATTCTTGATGCTGTAATCTTCATATAATCCAATTTCTCTGATGATTTGTTCAGCGTATAGATTGAATATGGCATAAGATACAACCTTCACACATATCTTTCCTGATTTTAAACTATGCATAGTCCCTTGTTCTGTTCACAGAATTTCCTTTTGATCCATGTACAAATTCCGAATGAGTACAATGAAGTGCTCTGGAATTTCCATTCTTCATTAGGGTATCCAGAGTTATTATGGACTACACTGTCCAATTCCTTTGCATACTCAATGATACACAAGTAAACATATTTCTGGTATTCTTCCCTTTAACATCAGCAATGATATCCCTTGTTCCGCATCGTCTTCTGAATCCAGTCGGAAACTTCTGGCAATTTCCTGTCAATGTGTTTCTGCAGCCATTTTTGTATGATCTTAAGCAAAATTTTACTTATGAGTGATATTGATGATATCATTTTATAGTTTGAGCATTCTGTTGCGGAATGGGCACAAATATGGATCTCTTGCAATCAGTTGGCCAGGTGGCTGTCTTCAAAACTTCCTGGCAAAGAGAAGTAAGTGCTTCCAGTGCTTCTTCAGCTTTCTGAAACATTTTATTTCATTGTTTCTTTAAAAAAAAAATACTTTTATTTGGGGCTCTTACATCTCTCACCATAATCCATACATTCATCCAGTGTGTCAAGCACATTTGCGCACATGCTGCCACCATCATTTTCAAAGCATTCTCTTCCTACTTGAGCCCCTGATATCAGTTCCCCCATTTCTTTCCCCATCCTTCCACACCCTCCCTCCATCACAAACCCTTGATAAATTATAGATTATTATTTCCATACCTTAAACTGTCCTCCATTGACCCTCACCCACTTTTTCATTGTTCGTCCCCCTGGGAGGGGGGTATAGTTTGATACTTGGTATCGATTCCCCTCTTTTCCCCCCACCCACCCCTAATCCTCCTGGTGGGCATTCTGTCAATTCCTAGAGCCTTAATTTTGGCTAATGCATTCAGTGCAGCTTGAATTTCTTCCATAAATATCAATGGTTCTTGCTCATATGTTACCTCCTGAAATGGTGGACTCTTGACTAGTTCTTTTGATACAGTGGCTCTGTGTGTTCTTTTCATCCATCTTCTCTTGATGCTTCTTGTATCATTCAGTATTTCGCATAGTAGAATTTTTCAAAATTGCAATCCAAAGTTTGAGCTTTTCCCTGATTTCCTTCAGTTTCAGATACACCAAGCATGTTCTTCCCTTTTGCGTTTCTAATTCCAGATCTTTGCACATTTGGTTATAATATTTATCTTTGTCTTTTCAAGCTGCCCTTTGAAATGTTGTATTTGCTCCTTGACTATTAAAATGTTAAATTGTAATTGTTAAAATGTAATGTCTTATCATTTGATCTCCACTTTGAGTCATTTTTAAATTGTTTAAAAAACTGAAGGGGAAGCACACGTGGATCAAGCCTCAGGTGACTCCTCTCTAAACATAGACTAGCAACGTGAATAGCCATGTGTTAGTCTGGGTACTTTAGATAAACAAATCCCCAGAAACCCATATGTATAAAAGAGAGTTTTATAAAAAGAGTAAGT
>NW_022111323.1:1648766-1653364 GCF_000313985.2 Echinops telfairi | reverse complement strand
TTGTGATAAGAGTTGTCTGAGCCCCTAATAAAATGATTTTTAAAAATTTCCTGTGTTCTTTTCAACTAGAGTTTTTCTCTATTTTCTTTTGTTATTGATGTTAGCTTTTTTGGCTCTTTGCTTTTTATTCTTGTATGTTTTCGTTATATGAAATCCAGTATTCGCAAATTTATAGAGACAATAACTGGATTAATGATTCACTGGGTTACAGCAAAGTGGGGATTGAGGGAAAATAGGGAACTAATAACAAGGAGTATAATAAAGAAGAAAACATTATAAACTTGATTGTAGTAGTGGTTGTACAACTCTTGTTATCATAGAACTATTGAATTTTATGATATTTGGATAATGTTCAAATATAACCATTTATAAAAATAAATACAATGTTCAGGATTTTTAAAAAAAATCACATTATGAGAAATCCCAGGATGATCAGATTAAGAACCACCAGTGGAGCACATTGAAGATCTCTATCTAAAGTGGTGGAGGCCAAGAAAAAAGACACCAGAGGCTGAGGCACAGATACCACGGACAGAGCAATGGCGCCAGACCAAGACAAGAGGCTAAGGCAAGGGTACTATAAGAGAGAACACGAGGAGCAGTGCTGAGACTATGGGATTTTGATTCAAAGGGACTGGCTGGCTTCCTAGGCCACAGAGGTGGAAACAAAAGGGCCACATGACTGAGAGGCTGAGGACCAAAAAGAGATTTAGTTGCTGATTGAGATGTGGTGCTGCTTTGGATCAATGCCTGTATTCTTAGTCTTTAGTGACCCTGACTTTTGGTAACCTGTTAACTTCTTTAATAAATTACCATAATTTTGAGTTTTGTGTGTCATATTTGTGTGAAAATTTCAATTAATTATCAAACCAGCAGAAAAGTACAGTGTTTTGAGAGAAATGGCTGGTTTCAGAATAGGTAAAAACTGAAAGGAGGTGAAGGCATGGTTAACTTCTGTCTCATAGCAATAGGGAAGCAAGAGGAGGTCAGGTATAGCTTCTGCATGGTTTAGGCAATACCTCAAGCTGGTAACAAAAAAAGAACAAAAACTGAAGTCCCAAGTTAACATATTGAATGATACTGCAAGCACAATGTTGAACAATATTGAACAACACAGGAAACATCAAAATATGATATAAGGAATATGCAAAGTCACTTTACTGAAAAGAGTCACTGTACCCCACATACAAACTTTTCAAGAGGTAGCATATGATGTGATACTGAAGAAAGAAGCCCAAGTTTCAGTGAAGGCATTAAAGAAAAACAAAGCTCTAGGAATGTTTCATCAAACTGATGGAACACTGGAATCACTCATTTGTGCCAAGAAATTTATGAGAGTGCTACCTTGCCAATCAACTGGAAGAGATCCATATTTGTGCACATTACAAAGAAAGATAACGCAAATATATGTAAGTTATCTAACAATATAATTAATAACACATACAAGTAATTTTTTCTGAAGACCATTTAACAATAGTTACGACAGTATATCAACAGGGAGCTGCCATAAATTCAAACTGGATTCAAAAGAAGGTGTGGGTTGAGAGCTATTGATGATTTTGGATTGATATTTGCTGAAAGTCTAATGATATTTACTTGTGCTTCATTGATGATGCAAAGGCATTGGACTGTGTGGATCAAAACAAGTTATAGTAAACTTCTAAAAAAATGTAAACTCCAGAAAACTTCATTGTGATCATGGGGAACCTATACAATGATCAAGAGGCAGAACAGAACAAAGGAATAGTGCGTGGTTTAAAATCAGGAATGGTGGCACCAGGGTTGTACTCTTTCACTATATTTATTCAATCTATATGTTGAGCAAGTAATTCAAGAAGTTGGACCATATGAAGAAGAATGGATTCTCGGATTGGAGGAAGATTTATTAACAACCAGAGATATTCAGGTGACATAACCTTGTTTACTGAAATCAAAGAGGACTTGAAGAACTGGCTAATGAAAATCAAGGACTACAGACTTCATAATGAATTGTAACTCAATGTAAAGAAAGTCAAAATACTCACAACTGGACTAATATACCACATCATGATAAATAGAAGAAATATTGAAGTTATCAATGATTTTACTTTGCTCTGATTCATAATCAATGCTCACGGAGGCAAGCAGCAGTTAGGAAAGCAAACAGCGTATTACATTTAGGAAAATCTGTTTCATAAGACCTCTTTCAAATACTGAAGAGCTAGGATACCTCTTGTAGGACTAAGGTGTACCTGGTTCAAGCAATAGTATTTTCAATTCCTTCATTTGAAAGTTGGATATTGAATGAGGAAGAGTGTAGAATAATTGACGCGTTTGAATTATGGTGCTGGTGAAGAATACTGAAAGTAGCATGAACTGCCAGAAGAATAAACACGTCTTGGAAGAAGTATACTCTGAATACTCTTTAGGCACAAAGATGGTGAGATTTTGTCTCATGTACATTGAAAATATTATCAGGAGAGATTTGGTAAATAGAAGGGTAGAGAAATAGAGGAAGAAGACTCTTAAGGATATGAATTGACATAGTGGTTGTAAAATGGGCTTAAACTCAACAATCGTGAAGATGGAACAGGACTGAGCAAGGTTTTATTCTGTTCTACATAGGGTTGCTAAGAGTCTGATTTTAATTGATAGCAGCTAACAAAAATAATACCATGAACAAAAAAAATGAATTACAGATGTATCATCAAACAAAGTTGGAAGAAATAAACATAGCCACTGTACCAAAAAGATTTGGTCCACATACAGACATTTCAAGAGGTAGCATATGATCATTATTAATAGTACTGAGAGGGAAAAAAGCCAAGCTGCCTTGAAGTGATCAGCAAAATAAAAGTATGCAGTAATTAATGAAATGATAATTGTAGTGTTGCAACACAATGATGCAGTATTGGAAAAACTCAGTAGATGCGCAGGGAGGATGTGGAATGAGGTGTATCAATAGATGAATTGACACGTTGACTGCATTGATAGGTTCAGCCTCAAACACAGCTATCATGAGGGAGATGAATTTCAGGCAGCATTTCATTCTGTTGTACATAGAATGGCTTGAGTCCAAGCAACTTGAGAGCACATTGCAGCAACAGAGGGAATTTTATATAGAGAGGACTAGGACTATTTAACTGAAGATGTATTAGGCATACGATCTAGCCTCAGATGGAAAACCAAAGAATCAAAACTATAAAGTGGGCAATTTCAGGTCAAAATTGGGGGGGCGGGGGTTGTTGACAGCACTAACTTGAAATCAGTCAGGTGTCTGCTGTATTAGAGTATGAATATGTATGTGTGTTGGCTGGACTTGGGGATTGACAAACAGTACTTGAAAGGATATTTTAGAGGAGATGAGATGGGGAGAAGAATCCTTATTTGACAACAGTTAATTGCTTAACTGCTAACAAAAAGGTGAATAATTATAATCCACTTAGCACCTCTTCATGAGAAACTGGTGAGGTAGTTACATAATCTGTCGTCAAATTTGATACTTAAGAGTGAAGTGGTGGAGGTTAGCCTGTCAATTAGGTCATCATAGCTTGATTTCTTCATTTGGAGTCACTAAGGAAATAAATAGCTCGCTGGAGGCAGGACACTCACTCATTCCCTGCAAGATGTTCCTGTGGACAGACACATGGAGCTACGCTAGAGCTCTGGAGCTGAAGGAGCCACATGGAGACCCCTGCCAGCACTGAGATGCTGCCACTGCCACTGGATCCACAAGACTTTCCTCTCACTGGCCTGTGATCTTCCTGCATTCAGCGTCATTGCATGTGCTTCTTGAATCTGAAGAGGATTTTAGAGATTGATATTGGGTATATGGGCTAATATCGGGCTTATAGACTTCATCTGGACTGGGAGGGAATGTTCTCTCAATATGCAATTGCTGTTGTATATAAAGCTCTCTCTTATACACATGAGTCTCCCTTGATTTGTTTCTCTAGTCTACCCAGACTAACACATTATGGTAACTTGGGAGTGGGGTACTAGAGAAACAAAGACTGAGAGTGGGTGGGTGTTTGACCTCTGCCTCATGGTAGTATTTCTTCTTTGACTAGCCAGAGGTCAGATAGTGGTGCAATTTACAGTGTTGTTTTCTGGAAAGAAAATGGAAAGTCAAAGTTTTTGTTCTTTTTATTGGTTGTAGTCTTTGGTTATTCCTGTGTGAAATGTTGAAAATGAATGTGATTAATGTATATTTTGAGCTCAGGGGACAAAACCTCCCCTTGGATTTCTCTGAGTAGCTTAGTTAAAATGGCTGACAGAAAGCTTGGCTCTGGCTTGATGCTGTCAGAGGCCTAATCCCATATTTTGTATCAATAAAATAGTTTAGATAAGGATTAAGATAAGATAGGTAAGCTTTGAATTTGACTGATTTAAGAATTTAGTACAGTGAACCCTCGCCACTTCGCGCTTCGATTTCCGCGGCTTCATTCTATCACGGTTTTTGCGTAACAGCGCATGCTCTGTCATTACTGCCACTGATTGGCTCATACTGTACACTCTTCTCTCTGCATCGCTACGTATCGGAGCTACGTATCAGATGCATTTTTGCTTTTGTACAGTGTACTGTAATTGTTTGCGATTTTTAAGAAATTTTATCTAAG
>NW_022111323.1:1641680-1647376 GCF_000313985.2 Echinops telfairi | reverse complement strand
TTGTTGATATAATGATTGATAGAAATGATTATTGGGAAGTATGAAAATAGGAAGTTTGTAAGCCCACTTGCCTTGAGCCATTAAAATTTGATCTTTAAATGGGTTTAGGATATGCCTGCAAAGAAGGATGTGAAAAGATAAGCTCCACCCATTGCTTTGGAGAACTCACGGTATCTACATTTGAAGAGACGTGACTAGGGGGATGTTGATAGACTGAAAAGAGAATAAAAAACGGAATGCTTTGGATTTTTAAATTTGAACTAATGTTTTATTGTCAGAAGCTGGAAAAAATCTGGAACCATGAAGAAACTCTCCTCTCTAGGACTGAACATTAAAGAGAAACTGGGAAGCCTGGAATGCTGGCTAGGAGACCACCTGAATCCACTTGTTGAGTGAAAATGGGAGAAATGCAGCAATAAAGAGACGGGTTGAGTCTTTCCACTGACACCCGTGGACTTGAATTACAGAGACTAGAGCTGAAGATGAGAGCAGGTTAACTGGTCTGAAATCCATGACCTAGCCCAAGGGGGCTAGGGTTGTTGAGAATTTTTAATAGTGCCCATGGTCTAAAGACGAGGCGACCAATAGGCACCCTGGTAAGGATAAGTGAAGCAGCCCACATTGAGTTGATCAGAACCCGACAAGATGAAGAGAAGCTGTTTGAGTCTGTGAACTGGTGCATATTGCTTTGTTTATGGATGTGGACTTAACTAGGTTCCAACTGGATTGAAGATTCTTCAGGTCAAAGATTATGATTGTCTCCTCAGAGCACTGCGTTGATTTAAGTGGGCAGAATAGAAATTGGATACCCAAAACTTGGGGATATAAGCATGAAGTGGTTGGCTTGCAAACTTTCATAGGTGAGGGAATATATTCATAGGAATATGTTCATAGGTTTATGGTGTAAGTATTCACATAAGTTTAGGATATTTTTATTTTGCTCACTTATAGAATGTTATGTTTAAATGAGGGTGGCACATATTGAATTGTATGCATGTCAGGTTTATCCTGTTAGGTACAGATATGATTGTATTATTGTTTGTTTGAAAATTATTTGTGGCCAAAGATTTCTGCGAAAGTGTCAAATTGACAAGGGGTGGTCTGTGGTAGTTACAAAATCTGTTGTCAATTTTTAACTTAAGAGTGAAGGGGTGGAGTTTAGCCTGTCAATCAGGCCGTAGCTTGAAGACCTCATTTGGAGGCACTGAATTGATAAATAGCTCATTGGAGGTGGGACACATGCTCACTCCCTGTGAGACATTACTCACAATAAGCAACATGGAGACACGCTGATGGAGCTAAAGGTCTGGAGCTGGAGGAGCCACGTGGAGACCCACACCTACGCTGAAATATCGCATGGCCACTGGCTCCACAAGACTTTCCACCCACTTGCCTGTGATCCTCCTGCATTTGGCGTCATTGCATGTGCTTCGTGAATCTGAAGAGGACTTTATAGATTGGTATTTGGCATATGGGCTAATATCGGACTTATGGACTTGATCTGTACTGGGTTGGGATGTTTTCTCAATATTCAATTACTCTTGTATATAAAGCTCTTCCTTATATACATGAGTCTCCCTGGATTTGTTTCTGTAGTCTACCTGGGCTAACACACCTTGCAACCTGCTCCTACAAAGATTACATACTACAAAACCCTACAGAGCGGAGTCAACATGGTAACATGAATTCGGTAAAGCCTGTGGGAGTGGTGCCATCAGGATCTTCTTTTGCTGATGGGGATTGATTCAAGGTAAGGAGAAACAGTTGCAAAAATCTGCCAATGATTTGAACTTTGAATGTGCAAAGTATGAATCTAGGAAACTTAGAAGTGGTCAAAATGAAATGGAACACATAAAGATTGATATCCGAGGCATTAGTGGGTTGAATTGACTGGTGTTAGTCATTTTGAATCAGAAAAACATAAGATTTACTCTGTGAGGAATAACAAAATTAAGAGAAATGGCATGGAATTCATTGTCAGAAAGGACACTGTAAAATTCATCATCAAGTACAAGTACAATATTATCTGTAATAGAATTATATCTATCCACCTTCAAGGAAATCCAATCAATACAACTATTATGCAAATTTATGCACCAACCACAAAAACTAGTGATGAAGAATTCTGCAAGTGACTACATTCTGAAATTGATCAAATTTGCAATCGAGATGTATTGATAATTATTGGCGATTGGAATGCACAAGTTAGAAACAAAGAGGAAAGAGCAGTAGTTGAAAAAATATGGTATTGGTGATAGAAATGAAACTGGATAGTGCATGATAGAATTCTGCAAAACTAATGACTTGTCATAGCAAATAGTTTTTCAACAACACAAAAGGCAACCATATACATGGACTTATTTAGATAAACTACACAGAAAACAAATTATTCACATCTGTGGAAAGACAAAATGGAGAAGCTCAATATCAGCAGCTAAACCAAACCAGGTGCTGACTGTGGAACAGAGCATCGATTACTCATATGTAATTTCAGGGAGATTGTATTGTGGCATCCTGGTGGTTGCCACTTTCTAAAAGCAGATCCACATGTTACATTATGGTAGTTCCCATTTGGGTAAGGGGTTTAGGCCACATTTTTTCTTTTTTCTTTTTTAAATTAATCAGGCTACGCTCAACACATTCTTTCCCCTACACCTAAGGATACAGTCAACTAAATCAGTTTTAAAATACGTAAACCCAATGTTCTCTTGTCCACTTCAGACTCACAACAGTCTCAATATAGGGCAAAGGAAAAAAAAATATTTAAACTTCAGAACAGATCAAGGAAACACCTATCTAGTAGAGTTTCAAAATCAAGAAAGAGACACACTGTAAGTCAGTAACACACACACACACACACACACACACACACACACGGAAGAAAATAGTTCTATGCTAACCAGACCTTGCAGTGGTCAGCTAGGGCAATTCTATTCCATAGAAAGAACGATAAACCCAGTCAGAGACTTACCCAGTTAGATCTGTCATGATGATAAACAGTACTGGCTTGCCCAGTTCCTCCATTCTCCTGGTTCAGCTCATCAGTTATGATACCAGAGTTTAGGTTCTTGCCTTCCCTAAACAAAATTTACTTTTAGAGACACAGGCAAAGATAATTTTATTGAGAGAGTCTTAGGAGGAAGAAAAAACTTCCCTCGCCAATCTGGCCAGTTTTACTTTCCTCCTGTAAATAAGGACTCTTAAGCACTCACATGCAAGAGATTGTCCAGAAAATTCCTCTGGCAAGTGAAGTTCCACCAAGGTTAACGAGGGGTTCTGGGAAATATATGGGCTCCGCTCATGCTTTGTAGAAGTCTCCGTCTTCACTCCCATGCCCTATCTTAATACTTTCAATTTTCTTTACCACCACCATAATTTAAATGCACCTATTCATCTTCAGTCTTCCTTCAAAGAAAATTGAAACTTTCCCACGCATATGAGGCAATTGAAAATATTATGGCTTGAGTCAGGCACACCTTAGAGCTCAAATAAATATCTTTCTTTTTAACACTTTAAAGAGGTCTCATGCAGCAGATTTACTCAATGCAATCCATCATTTGATCTCTTGACTACTGCCTACTTGAGCATTGATTGTGGATACAAGATGAAATCCTTGACAACTCCAACAGTCTTTTCTCTGCTTGTCATGATGTTTCCTGTTGGTCCAGTTGTGGCAATTCTGGTTTTATACAGTGAGTTGTAAACCATACTGAAGGCTGCAATCTTCAATATTCATGAGTAAGTGATTCAAGTCCTTGCTTTCAGCAAGCAAGTTTCCCTAGTTACATATGGCACTGCTAACCACAGGTCAGGAGTTGGAAACCACCAACCACCCCATGCTCCACAGGAGAAAGATGTGGGCTTTATACTGTCATAAAGAGTTACAATCTCAGAAACCCACAAGGACAGATTTATCCTGGACTATAGGATCGCTATGAGTTGGAAGAGACTTGATAGCAGTGAGTATCTTGCAGATAGAGATATGTAAGCATTCTATCCAGGAGCTTCTGGGAGTCTCTGAGACCTGGAAGTTCTGCCTGGAGATTAAAGCTGTTAAAGAAAACCTAATGGAGTCCAGTGAACCCTGGTTAACTTGTCATAGAGACTTGCCTTGAAGAAAAGTGGATATTTGAACAACAATCACAAAAGGCTTAGCATAACATTGGCCAACAAACATTTGGTACTTCAAATGTTAGACTTTTTTATACGTATATTTGACTTACTGAATCAAAAAATGGCATCAGTTTCCCTCTGCCAGCTCTAATTTTTGATATACAGAAGATAAGCTGTACACCACTTTTCACTTTGATTTCCCATTAAAAAAATCAGTATATTTTAATGCAATGTTAACTAGCATGAGATAGAGAAAATACATGTTGGCTTTATTTTAAGTAGTTTATGTTGTACTAAGTATTCAAGTCAAATTTTACTTAGTATGGTATCCCATGATCTAAAGATATATTTGAACAGTATAAATTACATGAACTGACTATTCCCCAAGTAGCACTTCCCCTTTATTAGGAACTGAATATCAGGCAATTATAATTGGTTATCTTAAAAAGGGGGCCAGTAATAAGAGTTCCTGTACAACACAATAAATAACTGTACAATAAATAAGGAGCCCTGACATCATCATGAGTCAGCTATTTTTTTCTCATAAAGCCTTAGAAACATACAAGCGAAGCTCCACTCTGTCCTATAAGGTTGCTATGAGTAGTGAGTTTGGTACAATAAATGCGATTCATATGTTCTGAAACCCAAAGTGGGATTGTCAAGAGTTAAAACTCTTCTAATAACATATTCCAACCTTTTATAAGGTGACACAACTTCTCCACCTGTGCACAGAAACTCTTAAAAGAACATTTATTATTTTTCTTATAAAGAAGCATTGACTCAATTCACATCTGAAATATTTAACATTAATAATTCATATATTAAAATGTATTCTGAAATGTTTACTGTATACTTTGAAGAAGAAAATTTAGATAGTAAAAAATATTTATGAAAATTGTAATGAAGTCTTACATTTTTGACACCCTAAATTGATCGCACACCTTTCATATGTATTCCTTTTCAATTTTATTTTCCACTTTTCTCAAGCTATGTTCTGGCTTTTCAGTATCCAACATGTAATCTCTATATGCACAGCCTCTAATACTAAAAAGAAAATCCCACTTCCATGTCATCAATTCTAACTCATAGTGACCCTATAAGACAGAGAAGGATTGTGCCATTTGCATTTACAAACCTTTAACTTTCCCCAAACCTTTAAATCTTTTAAAGGCTGCAGAATGACTGGTGAATTTGAGCCACTGACCTTATGATTGGCATCACAGTGTATGACCAAATAGCCACCACAGATCCAAATACAGCTTCCTTTGGAAGTTCCTCAATACCTATGTTAGTACGGGTAGACTAGAGAAACAAATCCAGGGAGACTCATATGTGTGTAAGAGAGAACTTTATATTAAAGAACAATTATACATTAAGAGATCATCCCAGCCCAGTACAGGTCAAGTCCATGAATCCAATATTAACCTATATGTCCATCACCAATCTATAAATTTTTCTACAGACTCACGCAGCACATGCAATGATGCTTAATGGAGGAAACAAGATCACAGGTCAGTGGATGAAAAGTCTTGTGGATCCACTGACAATGGAAGCATCTCTGGCTGGCGTGCGTTTCTACGTGG
>NW_022111323.1:1637322-1640992 GCF_000313985.2 Echinops telfairi | reverse complement strand
ACATATAACCTCCTCTCTGGGTAACAGACAACAGAAAAGTGGGTGAAGGGAGATATCGGACAGTGTAAGATATGACAAAATAATAATTTATAAATTATCAAGAATTTGTGAGGGAGGTGAAGTGGGGAGGGAAGGGGAAAAATAAGGAGCTGATGCCAGGGGCTTATGTGGAGAGCAAATGTTTTGAGAATGATGAGGATAACTAATGCACAAATGTGCTTTATACAATTGCTGTATGTATAGATTGTGATAAAAATTGTATAAGCCCTCAAAAGAATGATTTTAAAAAATTAACAGGCCTGAAAAACCAAAATACCTAGAAAAAAATTGTTGGGTTGTATAATTATTAAAAGCAAAGGCTTTGGAATCTGGATGCGTGCATTAAAATCCCAATTTTGCTGTTTGTTTGTTTGTTTTCTGTAACTAGGGACAATTACTTATCTTACCTGTTCCTTGGTTATCAAAACAGAAAACAATAATTATGGTAGTACATATCTCATTAGACTGCTGTGCTCATTTAATTCTAAACCATGCAGAAAATTGTACACCACATAGTAAGTGCATAGTATTAGCTATCAAAATTATTTTATAATTATCCTCTCTAGTCTCTCAACCAGCAAGGATAAAGAAACAAAAGTCATCTGAGTCAATACTAATAGTGAAGATAGAATAGAAGATTAGGGACAAGGGAAAACCAAGAGATCTAAAATTGATGGTGAGGAGAGTATAGAATAGCAGGTGGGCTTCTATCAAGTGCAATGTAGCTGGAGAGGAAGTAAAGAGAGCAGAATGAGGGGAGAACATGATAGTGGGAAAAGAGGAAAGTAAAAGAAAATAGAAGAAAAATGTAGGAGGCAAAAGTTATTTATAAAGGTATAAATATAGGCATGTACATATGTAAATATATTAATATATAATGATAGGGATATACGTCTATGTATATATATAATAAGTTAAGTATTAAGGAAGCAAAAGGACATTGGGCCTCTACTAAGTCCTCCCACAATGCAAGAACACTTTGTTCCAATAACCTGAAATTCTATGATGCTCACCTTCCCGACACGATCTCTGAAGACAAAATGGGTGCATAAGCTAATGTGGTGAAGAAAGCGATGGTATCCAGCTATTAAAAGATACAGCATCTAAGGTCTTAAGGGCTTGAAGGTAAACAAGTGGTCATCTAGCAGTCATCCAGCAGGGAAGCAACAAATCCGACATGGAATAAGCTCACCAACCTGTATGATCATGAGGTCAGGGTGTGTCAGGTATCAGACATCAGAATACCGCCCCCAAAACGAACATTTTGATGGGAAAAAGGGCGGTCGGAAGGGAGACACAAAATCCGTCTGTAGACAATTGGACATCCCTTCACAGAAGGATCACCAGAAGGGATGAGCCAACCATGGTGCAGTACAGTACTGACGAAACACATTTTTCTAGTTCTTTAATGCTTCCTCTCCCCACTATCATGACTCCAGTTTTACGTTACAAATTCGGCCAGACAAGAGCCTGTAGACTAGTACAGATAAGAGCTCTCCACACAGAATCCAGGACAGATAAATCCCTCAGGACCAGTAATGAGAGTAGTGATATCATGAGGATAGGGGGAGGGTTGGGGGGAGAACGGGGAGAAAGGGAGAACCAAATGCAATGATTGACGTATAACCACTGCTTCCAGGGGGACAAACAACAGAAAAGGGGGTGAAGGGAGAGAGAAGACGATGTAAAATATGAAAATAAAAATAATTTATAAATGATCAAGTTTTCAGAGGGTGGGAGCTTGGGGGAGGGAGGGGGAAATAGAAAGAAAATGTTTTGGAAACGATGATGGCAACATATGTATGAATGTGCTTGATACAATTGATGTATAGATTGTTATAAGAGCTGTAAGAGCCCCCACTGAAATGATTTCTTTTTGAAAAACAGAATAGATGAATAATTACATGGCCTGGGTTAACAAAAGAAAATCATCTGTTTTGAGGGATTGGAGGCCCTATCTTTTTACCTCTGTGAGGGCTAAAATACATTATTGTCTGAGGACAGAGATGTATTAAATGGCTTTTGTTCTTTTCACAATAAAGGTGTTGGTCCTAGATCTGTCAAGAGAAGTAGTCTTTGGTATAGATGTCCACCTCTAAAGTTAGCTCTGGAGAGTGAAGCCAGAAAGAATAAGCTAGTGCTGGAACCTGGAAGATTTGATCCATAACTAAGGATAGATCAATTTCCAGATCCAACAGTTCAGTGCTAAGCTCAGTCTGGTAATGGTTGTGGTGGAATTTTTTAATATGGCTCTTCTACCCAAGTCTCTGTACCTCCCATCAAATGATTGGGACAATGCAAATATGGAATGTGTAACACTAAGAGAGGGGATGGATCAGATTTTTTTTACCACATACCTGGTTATAAGAGGATGAGCCATCTTTGGTGTACCAGTAGAGAAGAGAGAGAGACACGAGTAGGACTTTGGAACAGTACATTCAAGATCTCTGTCTAACGTGTCAGAAGCCTCCAAGACTAGATTCACCAGAGACTGTGGCATGGAGACTCAGAGGAACAGCACCAAGACTATGGAGTACCTTCTCCATACTATTCCAAGACTATGGAACTATGGGACTCAGTGACAAGCAGACTGGCTTCTTGGTACATTGACACAAAGGCCAAGGGGTCATGTGGCTGAGAGACTAAGAACGGAAGAGAAACTTGGCTACCCTGTGGCCGAAAAGCTAAGAAGCTGTGAAATGGAGAAAGATTTGTCTGCTAGCTGAGGAGACCAATGACTATAGTCTCACTATTTGTCGGTCCTCATCTGGGCTAACCTATTAACTTCAAGTTAATTGTGAATTGTGAATGTTGTTGTGAGTTATGGGTGGCCACTGCAATGAGTTATCAAATCCAGAATAGAAATGGAGTGGCATGGGGGGTGATGGAGGGAATGATTGGTGTCAGAATAGGTAAAAAGGATGGACCACGGAGGTTTGTCTGACCCCTCTTTTGTGGCAATAGGGAAGCCAGAGGTAGTCAGATATGGGCCTCCATTGTTGTTTACTGAAGTGATTCTTTTGTAAAGAAGTTGAACTAAATCATTTCAGCATTGAATTATCATATAGTCATAGACTTGAGTCTAGAAAAGACCTCAGAGGCCATCTTGGCTAATGGGTACCAAGCTTAGCTGTGCAGCTGAATCATCTGAGGAACTTGTTGAAATGCAGATTCCTTAGACCTGATGAGTCAGGCCCCTCCATGGTACTGAGGAAAGCATACCTAGTTCTCATCAACCTTGTTCTTGTCTCTTTCAAGCCTTCCCCTGTTTCCTAAAATTTACTCAGGTCTATATTAGGGGACATCCACTCAATAATACTCTAAGTACTTGAAAAGTAGTTAAAGGCCCCAAACCAGTTAAATGAATTTAAATTACATGGGCCACATTTAGTGCTAATTTGATTACTGAAACCATCCCACATACTGCCTCAAAGCCTCACCAACTTGTGTTATAATTACATCCATGAGAGAAAGGAGTAGAAGGCGAAAAGGAGATAAAATTCTGCTACTAGATAGATATGATTCGATTCCCAATAATATTTGCGAATGATGCTCACCTTCCCAACACAACCGCTGAAGACAAAGCGGGTGAATAAGCAAATGTGGTGAAGAAAGCTGATGGTGCCCGGCT
>NW_022111323.1:1619549-1635519 GCF_000313985.2 Echinops telfairi | reverse complement strand
AAATACGCTTTACACAGTTGATGTGTGTATGGATCGTGATAAGAGTTGTATGAGCCCCTAATAAAATGATTTAAAAAAAGAAAAGAAAAAGTTAAGCTGAAAAACAAAAAGAATGGGAGAAGTAAAAGAGTCATAGAACATCACAGCTAAACATATTGCTTAGGAGTCATGCAAACTTGCGTTTGAAACTTTCATCCCCCACTTACCAGTTGTATGATTTGGGGAAGATTAATTTACCCCTAAATCTGCATTACTTCATTTACAAAATTGTGATAATACTACATAGAGTCAGTGTGAACAGTAACCACCACCTCATTAAACTTTCAAAGCAATCCAGCAGTTTAAGATCTCATCTCCATTTAACAAAAAAAGAAAACTGAAGTCAGTAAGTTAAAAAGCTTGGTTAAGGGAACACAGATAATAAACCCTACTTACAAATTTAAGCTTGTTTAGAGATTCCAATAGTCTTTGTACTCTAATGTCACTCATCTTGGATTCTAGATAATAAAATCACAAAAGGTCAAAGTTGAAAAGAATTTAAAAAATAATCTAGTTCAAAGGTTGAGTTTTAGTCATTTTTAAGCAGTGGAACACCAAATTATAAAGGCTTAAAAGGGTCAGTATTGTGATTCTCAGAATTCTGCGTTGACAGCCCTCTCTTATTCCTGAGACTCATTCTAGAAAAGTTCATAGTCCAATCGCTAATGCCCCTGCCCCAGTTTCCAATGCCATTAGAAAAGAAGAAACATAAGAACAAAGGGTTAAGGAACCACTAGGACTTAAACATAAATTTAGTTCAGAATCATTATAGATAAATGTTCAATAAAGGATTATAGAAAGGGAGAACACTCAAATCACAAACTCCTCTTTTAGGAAAAATAGAATGGGAGAGGTGGAGTAAATGGATGCAGCCTGCAGGGACAATGAATTATTTAATGTGACTCTTCTAGCCATGGTCTATAACTCCCACCAAATCCCCTTTGCCTGCATGAATTTGTTAGAAGGTGGGAGAAGATACTAATAGGATTCCCTGGAGAGCCATCCTCCTGTGTATAAAATGAGCCCTCTGAAAACTAGAAGGAGGAATCTCATTATTGACAAGAGCCAGGAGTGGAGCATATCCTCTGGACATGGGATTCTGTACAGTAAAGCTCTTGGATCCTGAAAACCGCTGTGCTGTCAAAGGAACAGCAGCAGAACCAGGAACGAGAGCATGGAACAAAGTGATGGATTTTCCTAACTCAAGAGCAAGTAAAGATGAATGATTTTGTATAGGAACCTGGCATATGGAGTGGGGAGTGATTGGGCACCTAGTTGGGGAAGTTAGACATGTTGGTCCAAGAAAGTGGAGTAGAGTGCCTCTGGGTACTTAATTCAAGGAGGTGGGTTTGCTGAAGTTGAATGCCTTCAATTTGAGGCTTACAGCGGAATGATTTGCCCTTTTCAAATTTATTTGCAGTCTTGGGAGAATTTTTTAACATGTCCTAATAAACATCTCGACGTTGAGCATTTCTCACTGGCATCACAACTTGTTAACTTCATTAATAAACCATTTAATCGTGATTTTTGTCTGTGAGTTCTATGTAACAATTGCAATGAATATTAGAGAAACCAAAGAAGTAAAATAAAGAACACTAATTAGGTCATTACACAACTAGTCTCCTAAGATTTATTAAGCAGTGACTATAATGAAAATAAATTTTTTAAAATGGAAAGAGAGCTTATGTTAGCAACTGCTACTCTACACTCATTTGTGCCATGGTTGAGTGGGTTCTACACAAAGGTTCTACATTAAAATGACCTGCAATAGATTGCTTGATTTTGAATATTCAAGAGGAAAAAGAAATACTCAGTGTTCGACCTACCTTCCCTGTTTCACTGGTAGTTCTAAGAACAAAATTAGATAATTAATGTAAATATTGTTTGTTGAGTATATTTTTTATTATGTTTGGTAATGTGTTTATGCCTTGCTTCCTTATTGATGATCATTATAATTTTAGGATTTACATTTAGGTTATTAATACATCTTGAGTTCATTTTTGTATATGGAGTTCATTTTGTGTATATGGTGTGGGTCCTGTTTCATTCTTCTGCAAATAAAAATCCATGCTTGCCAACACCGTTTGTTATAGAAATGATCTCTTCTTCAGTTAATATATTTTGGTCATTTGGCGAAAATCAGTTGTCTGTACGTGGATAGATTTATTTCTGGGTTCTCTCTTCTGCTCGATTTGTCTACATATCTGTCATTGTACCAGTACCAGGTTGTGTTGAGTACTGTAGATGTATGGTTTTGAGATCAGGAAGTGAGAGACTTCCTTTGTTCTTCTTAAGTAGTGTATGGTCAGGTTTTTGTGCCAACATGGATCCTGTAGGAAATTGTTGGCAGAGTTTAGCTTGTCAATCTGATCACAGCTTGATTGGAGGGCAATTGAGATAAATGGCTTTTGGACACTGGCCCCTCTGGCTCTCTGCACTCACCTTCTTGCTGGAAGCCACATGGAGACACACTGAAACCTGCAAGAGCCCTTGAGATGCCTCCACCACCACTGGATTCACAAGACTTTTCATCCACTGGCTTGTGATCTTCCTGCATTTTGCACCATTTCATGTGCTCCCTGAATCTGAAGAGGGATTTATAGACTAGTATCCAACTTATGGTCCAATAGCGGACTTATGGACTTGATCTGGAATGAGATAGGATGTTTTCTTAATATACAATTAATCTTTGATATAAAGCCCTTTCTCATACATATATGAGTGTCTTTGGATTGTTTATCTAGTCATCCTGTACTAACGCATGGTGTTTTGTTTATCCTGTCTTTTTAATTTCCATTTGAAGTTGGTAATTAGTTTTTCCATTTCTTTATAGAATGATGCGGGGATCTGTGTCTATATTGCATTATATTTATAAATTGTTTTGGGTAGTATTGACATTTTCACAATATTAATCCCTCCTATCCATGAGCATGCAACTTTCTTCCACTTATGTTTAGCTTGTTTCTTGTAGTAGTATTCTGTTGTTTTCTTTCTACAAGCGTTTTATTTCTCTGGTTAGGTTTATTCCTCCGTATGTAATATTTTGTGTGGCTATTTTCTTTGTGTTTCCCTTTTAGGAACTCTCTTTGTTAGTAGACAGTAATTTAATAGTTTGGGTTTTGTTTTTTTTACATTAAATCTTTCAATTATTCCATCAATTTTCTTGTTCAGTCTGAGGTTTTCTACGTATAGAATCATATAATTCAAACATACAATTTTACTTCTTCTTTGACAATTTGGATGTCTTTAATTTCCTTTTGTTGTATAATATCTCTTGCTAGAACTTCTAGTACAATATTAAATAAGAATGTTGATGAAAGGCATCCTTGTCTAGTTCCTCTGGGCTGGGGGAATGTTTTCAATTTTCCTCATTGAGTGAGATGGTGGCCTTTGGTTTTGTGTATGTGGCCTTTATTGTGTTGCGAAAATTCCTTTTTATCCTTATTTTTATAAGTGATTTTGATCAAGAATAGGTGTAGGTTTTTTTCAAATGCCTTTTCTGCATAAATTGATATGATCATGTACTTTTAATCCTTTGTTTTCTTTATATGGTGGATTGTATTGATTGTTTTTTTCTAATGTTGAATCAATCTTGCATAACTGGTATGAATCCCACAAAATATCATATATATATATATATATGTATATATATATATATATATATATATATATATATATATATATGATATTTTGTTGAGAACATGAACAATTCACCAAAGAAGACATTTTTGATGTTTTAACTTCTGCTCCCATGGTTGCTATTGTTTTGTTCCAAGCAGAAGGAAATAATTGTTAACATCTTTAACCATTGATGAATGCAAATTAAAGCCTTGCTGACATAACACTGAAAACAGCTAAAATACAAAATGATATTTTCTGATGGTGTTATGCATGAAAAGATATGAATTCCTCAAACATTCTTACATGGGAATGTACAATATTACAGTCACTTTGGAAACTATTTTGGTAGTTACTTACACTAAATATAGATTTACCACATGATAGAGCAATCACATCCTTAGGCTTTTGTCCCAGGGAAATTTAAACAAGTCCATACATAAATGTACATATTTGTTCATGATCTTGAGGGCCATTAATAGGCCACCTATTAAAAACCTATTGCTATGGATGCCCCTGTACTAGGAACATGTATTGTTCATCTTATTGCTCTTCTTCACACTAATTTTAACTTGAAATTTGATGGATGCTAACTAAATACATAGCATGACTAAAAATCAATTCAATAATAAATTAAAAACCTTGTATTACAGAGGATAATGGACACTTCCATAACAATTTTGAAAAATTGTAACACCAATAGTAAAATACAGGAGAACTTCCTGAAGGAAAAACATATTTTGAAGTAGACAACACAGAGGCATTATCACTTAGTATATTTCAGTAAGAATAAAAAGGAGCATACAAAAGAAAAGGAAAAAACAGGGAATGTGGGAATGATCTGAGATTGGATAAAAATTCAACTCCAATAACTTAATTCCTGTGTCTTATTTTTCCTTGTTGGAACAATCAGGTTTTCGAGTCACCCTCATAGAGTTGATAGTAGAAATTAATAAAAGAAACTCACTACCATTTACACAAACAATAAAGGTTGAATGTAAGGCAAAACCTTCAATAAAAGAACTTTCAATAACAGCTCCATGCCTGCTAAATGAACACAAGTTATAAAAGAGCAAGAGAACATGAAAATAGTCAATATATGGTAATTCAGTGTCACCATACTTTGGGCACCCTCAAAGGAAGATATTTGAACCAAAGTCCAATGACCACCAATTCCATTACATTGGGATAGTGGTCATCTGCTTCTTCTCACACTAGGACATGTCAGTCTTAAATCTAAGAGATGATTTCCTTACCTTAATTTGGCTATGGGTGAGTTTAAGGTAAAGTCCAGTTCACTTAGTGGGATTTCCAACCCAGATCCTTCTGTAAGTCCTATGAAAGATGTTTTGTACCTCTAAGGGACAGAGTCTAAAGTTCCAGTTGCTTATAGCACAACACAGAAGCTCTTACAAAAGTGTCCAATTAGGAACATACTACTGGATTTAGTCTCTCCTTGCAATCTATATAAGTAATGTTCATCATTTTTCTCAATGACAGTTTGCCCCATATTGTTTATCCACCAACAGAAGTGTAATTGCCTTCTCTAATGTGCACATATTCTCCTTCAACTCCTGACTTGAATTTTCAGTGAGATTTATTGATCATTTTTGTAGGAGTGTCTGCTGATTTGGAGTGACTGTAGGAAAATGGCAGAAACTGATTGGACTTGTGCCTCTCTTTCCATCAGAAGAAACTGACTCTAGCCGAAGTGAGTCCTCCTCTTTGGAAGTAGGATAAACAAGAAAACAAACAAACAAAAAACAAGAAAAGAACTACTGCGTGAAATTCAGGCAATAGGTTTCATAGTTAACACATTACATACAATTCACAGGAGGCAATATAGTATTGTAAATCAGAATGTGAGCACTTTTTCAGAATATTGACCATGAAAGATGATTACAAGGTCTTGGACAGCCAGGAAGAGACTTTTGATGAGCATGGTTCCCATGTTTTCAGGACTGCTTAAATCTGGAAATTCCATGTTATTTCTGAAAGTGGAGAGGGAAAAAAAAGACTAAATTTTTATTTTCCACTAACTCTGCCTGGAAGGTTAAATAGGATTGCTCTTATTCAGAAAATAATAATAGGGGGTAGCTTTTAAATACAGCCTATTAAGTATGAAGGAGCCCTGGTATGAGTGGTTTACATTAGGGACTACTAACCACAGGGTCAGTAGTTCAAACCCACCAACCACACTTCACTGGAGAAAGATGAGGCTTTCTTCTTCCATAAAGATTTAATGCCTTGGAAACCCCAAAGGGCAATTCTTCCCTGTCTTATAGGGTCACTATGAGTATGAGTTGACTCAGCATGAGGGTTTTGGTTGCTGTTGTTTGTTTTCAAAATGGGGTGTCAGACAATATTCTAAGTGAATTGTGTAAATCAGCTAATTTAATCTTCACATCAGCTTTACCTCTATCTTCTCTCTACAGATGAGAAAACTGATACTCAGAGTGGTGAAGTCACTTGCCCAAGCTTATATAACTAGAAATTTTAGAGTTAGAATTTAAATCTAATTGTCAAGTTTATTAATCACAAACAAAGCTATACAACCGAACTAAAAAATGGCCTCCAACATCAACTAACTCCACATGGAAGAAGCATGTGTGATCTAAAGATCATAAATAATAAAATCCAAATACGGAGGAGAGGATGATATCAGAGCTTAAATTTTGATTACCCCATCTGCAGAAGGTTATGAATGACAGTGGAAGGCCAAAATTCATTTGTAGTATCAACACATGAATTAAACCTCCAATGAATCCCCTCTCACCATAGTCCAGAAATGTGAATAGTCTTGCTATCGGAGAGAGAGCATTGTAAACTCAATTACGGCAGGTGCAGCTAAGTTAAAATGCAATGCCTTATAATTTTATTTCCTTTTTGAGGCATTTAAAATTTGTTCTAGTTATTTTAGTGATGCTCCAGCTTTATTTAAAATGCTTTCAGTAATACAGTTTATTTTAAAATATTTACAGCCATACAGAAATTACATCCTTTGCAATGATGTAAAATTATGATAAAGTATTTAGATGTCCATTTAAAAAAAATCCAATTGTTTTTGTTACATGTGTTCAAAGAAGTTTGAATATCATTATATCAAAGAGGAATATATATATTTTAGGGAATATATATATTCCCTAAAACCCAGCTCTCTCAGATCCTCACTTCCAGGACAAGGAAAAAGAGAAACAATGATCTTGTAGGAAAAGGGCTATGATCATGTGCAGCTTGTTTGCTGCCTGCCCAAAGACAAGACCATTAAGAAGTTTGTAATTTGTAGTATAGTAGAGGCTGCGGCCATTAGGGACATTTCTCTCTTTGGTTCTTGCGTGCTTCCCAAACAACTGTCTTTGGTTCTTGCAAGCTGTATGTGAAACTACATTATTGTGTGAGTTGTGTTATTCACAGAAAGGTTATCAGGGACCGGTCATGTGAAGTCAGGACAGTTGGAACACTCCCACCACAACTTCCTTCAAAGCCAAAATAAGATTTGAGGATGAAGAAAAGCATACCTCATGGGCTTCCTGCACCATGGACTATGGTGGACAAAACACTCCTGTGGTTCCTGCCCAGTCCTCATTGGATGCCTGGAGATCTGGCAAGAGAAGATGGCTTTGGATTCTCTTTGTTTAATATTTTAATATTTCCTGTTTTCTTTTCAGCTGACGTTTTTCTCTGGTTTATGTTGTGTGTGTGTGGGGGGTGTATTTTTGGTATGTTTTTCAGTATATGAAATCCAGGATAAGTGAATCTATAGAGAAAGTAATTAAATTAATGGTTGGTTGGGACTATGGAAGGGAAGTTTGGAGGGAAATGGAGAGCTAATAGTAATGAGTCAAAGAAGAAATAAAAGATTCTTGAAGTGATTATAGTGATGATTATAAAACTTCTTTTAATAATTTAAAAATAGCATCTAGAATAAGACTGCTTGAGGTCCAATTCAAGCACTGCTATTTGCTGGTTGTGTGACATTGATCAAATTACTGAACTTCTTTGAACCTTGGTTTCATCATCTATTAAATAAAGATAAAATTAGGACATATTTGATAAGGTAACTAAAAGTAGTCAGTGACATACAGTACATAAGTGTGATGTATTAAACACATCGTATGCTTAATATAGGCATATCTTGGAAATAGTTTTTTAAAATTCATAAATCATTTTATTGAGGGCCCTTACAGCTCTTATAACAATTCATACATCAATCCATACAAAATCAAACTCATTTTTACATATGTTTCCATCATCATTTTCAAAACAGTTTCTTTCTACTTGAGTCCTTGGTATTATCTTCTCTTTTGACCCTCCCTTTCCCCTCAATGACCCCTGATAAATTATAAATTATTGTTATTTATGTTTCCAGATTTGGTTATATGCTGATCATTGTAGAGGGGTCTCCATTTCTCCCTCTACCCCGCTTCTCCCCTCCCCCATGGTATGGCTACTCACATTATGGTTCCTGAGAGGTTTATCTGTCCTGGATTCCGTGTGTTGAGAGCTCTTATCTCTACCATTATACATGTTCCAATCTAGCAGGATTTGTAAAGTAGAACTGTGGTCATGATAGTAGGGAGAGGAAGCATTAAAGAACTAGAAGAATGCTGTGTGTTCCATTGGTGCTATACTGCACCGTGACTGACTTGTTCCTTCCTTGTGACCCTTCGGTGAGGGTATGTACAGCTTTCTAAAGATGGGCTTTGGTTCTCCTCTCTGATCCCCATCATTTACAGTGATATATTTGTTTGTTTGGGTTCCTTTGATATCTGTTACCTGATCCCGCTGACACCTCATGATTACATAGGCCGGTTGCTTCTTCCATGTGGGCTTGTTGCTTCTCTGCTAGATGGCCGCTTTTTTAACTTCAAGCCTTTAAGACCCCAGACACTGTATCTTGTAATAGCCGGGTACTATCAGCTTTCTTTACCACATTTGCCTTTGCACCCATTTTTACTTCAGCATTCATGTCAGAAAAGTGAGCATCACAGAATGCCAAGTTATTAGAACAAAGGTAAATATCTTTCATCCTGTTCCAGATCACTGAAATAAAACAAGCATTGCAATAGTCACATGATTTTGACAATTCCCCAGTACAGGTAGAAGTTATCTTAACACTATACTGTAATAACTAATAAATTAAGTGTGCAATACTATTATGAAAAAAAATGAAATACTGTGAGACTCACCAAAATGTGACACATACAAAGTGAGCACAAGTTATTGGAAAAATGGTGCCAATAGATTTGTTCAATGCAGTTGTTTAATTTGTAAAAACAAAACAAAACGTATTATCTGAAAAATGCAATCATGTAAAACACAATACAAGTTATACTTGTAATGATGTTATCTAGTGAATCATATAGACAAAATGGGACAAATAATAGGATTTTGTGTATTAGTATATTTGGTAAGAGCAGGAGTCCATAAAGCAGGGAGAAATGGTTCATTTCCAAGAGAGAGAAAATTTAAAATAGGTATTATCTTGGAAACTAAGAGTTGGATCTGGTAACATAGTGTAGTCATTCAGACCATAGGTCTCAGGATAGTTTTTGTACCAGCACTATTTGCTATTTTATCTAGTTATATAACCTTGAACAAGTTGCTCTCTTGCTGACCTCTCTCATCACCCTCCCAATCCCCACCTCCTGCCACACATGTACTCATGCCGACCTTATGACCTCAGAGTGATAAATGCATAGTTTTCATTGGCTGGTATTTTAGAAGTATATCACCAAACCTTATTTTGTAATCTGTCTAAATCTGAAAACTTTGCTGAAATGTGTTCAACATCATAGCAACATGCAAGCCTCCACTGAAAGATGAGTGATGGTTGTACTTGATGTGAATTGGCCAGGAATAAAACCCTTGATATCTCATATGGACGGCAAGAATTCTACAATTGGATCACTTCCTGAAGTTCTAGAAAGTTATTAAATTAGCACTGGTGTCTTTATATATAAAAAAAGGACACCAAGAACATCTACTCCAAAGAGTTAATGTTACGATTAAATGAATTAAAGCATACAAAGCACTTAGAACACTTATTTGGCACACATGAAGATCCTATAAATAATGATTAACATAATTATTTCCATAATGAAGCTAAGGATTCTGTATCAGAATGAAAAACACATTCTGTAAAAGCAAAATAAAAGATTTATTGAAAACCCAGAAGTGTTTCCCAAAGTGGGTAATACCACTCCTGGGGGTGTTGGACAATTTGGAGGGGCTACAAAAAGAGATACCTATACTTTAACCTGGATTGTGGGAAAGTTTATCTTAAATCAAGGGTTTAGTGAGGTTGGTAGATAAAAAAAAGTGTAGGATTATGTGATTGCTTAATGCAGTGGTTCTCAACCTTCCTAATGCCGCAACCCTTTCATACAGTTCCTCTTCTTTTGGTGACCACCAAGCATAAAATTATTTTCATTGCGACTTCATAACTGTAATTTTGCTACTTTTGGGAATCAGGTGACCCCTGTGAAAGGGTTGTTCAACCCCCAAATGGGTCGCGACCCACAGATTGAGAACTGCTGGGTTAAGGGTATATAGCAATCTCAGTGCAACAGTGATTGAATACTAAGCTGTTTGAACTCCCCAGTCACTTCTTAAGAGAAAGATATAGCACAGCAGTCTGCTTCTGTAAGGGTTTGTAGTCTTGGAAACTCTCTGGGCAATTCTATCTTGCTATATGGTCACCATTAATCAGAATTGATTTGATGGCTGGTGGGGTGGGTAAGGCTTGAGAATTGAAGCATATGTACTTTTCAGAAGATTACAGGTTGGTCAAAGAAAAATCACAAGTCAATGATTTCTTTATTGTTGATGTACTTTATGTTAAGTAGATAGAAAGCTTTCAATGGGCAGGAAGATGAGATTAAGAGAAAAACAAAAACAAAAAAGGAATTTCCTACTCAGAAAGCAAGGAAGAAAGCAGATATTTTTATCTCAGGAAAAGACACAATATTAACTCAGATATCTAGAGAGGAGAGACTTGAAAACCTGCAACTGAGGGTGGAAAACCCCCAAAACCCCAGTAGCTGAGGCACTTCAGATTAGCTGATTCTGCCCTCTTATGTATTGTGCCAAGCATATTTCTCTTTTCCAATTATAACACCTATTTGCTTGATTGTGTTACGTGTCTCTTTCCTTGAATTCTTTATCTTAAGGGGGATAAGAATGAAGGAGGGAGACATATAATATTTGTGGCTTCCTCCACTAACATCTTTTGGTGTCCTGACTTGGAAATAGATCCACAAAATGTCAAACTACACTGAGAACTAAAGTGTGCCTGTCCCATGCTAAGGGGTTTTCCATTACTTCATATGCATGTGGAAGTTGGGCATTGAATACAAAAGATTGAAGAAGAATCAACACATTTGAATTTTGGTGCTAGAGAAGAATATTGAAAGTACCATGGACTGCTAAGAGAAAAAAAAAACCTGTCTTGGATGAATTATAGGCAGAATGTTCCTTTGAGATAAGGAAGGCAAGATTCCATGTTATATACTTTGGACATATTCCCTAGAGAAGGAAATCATGCTTGGTGAAATAGAGTGGAAAAGAAGGCTCTTAATGAGATGGATTGACACAGTGGTAACAACAATGGGCTCAAGCATAGGAACAATTGTAAGAATGGTGCATCACCATGCAGTATTTCATTCTGCTTTGAATAGGGTTGCTATGGGTCAAAACTGACTTAATGATACCTAACAAGAACAATAACAGTGATTTTATTCCCTCTGGGGACTTCCTCTCATGTTACTTGTATTAGAGCCTAGCTTCTGATCGCCACAATTATCGAAGGTACAGATTTGTAGAAGCAGAGTCTCTCTGTAGATTAAGCCTCCATTGAATTCTTTCTGATCATTAACCAAGGATGTAGATAATCTCGCACTTAGGCAGAGATCATTGGAAATTATATTTCCTCCAGCCCTCTCAATCCAGGCCAGAGAGGAGCAGTCTCTGTTATGGTTTCCCTGTGTCCTTGATGCAGATCACTGTAATTAGGACAGTACTATGGATTACAATGCTATTAATCATGCCCTAACAGTTGTTCCCTGATTGCCTTGGTCAGAAGATCCTCAATCTATCTTATAAGCTTTTCTATCTAACATAATGTGTGTGGCCCACTCATGGTCCATTTCGGTGCCTGTAGTCTCACCTTTAACTGTGTGACAATTTTTTCTGTCAACATGACACCTGTAAAAAGATATGGGTGGAGTTAAGCCTGTCAATCAGGTCGCAGCTTAATGGCCTATTTTGGAGGTGTGACCAAGATAAATTGTTCTAAGGGTGTGGAGCCCCTTCTCTCCCTGGTGGTCAGACCAGCACTCTGCCTGATCTAGCTACTCTGCCTCATCATATGTGCTATGCTACCTTTGGGTAGTTCAGGGCTCTGCTTCACCTGACTGAGTCAAGCGTGGACTGCAGTGGACTGCATCGCTATGCTGTACTGTTCCATGCTGTGGCACTGCCCCATCTTGCCATGTCTGCTGTCTGTGGGGAAACTCCTCTCATCTGGCCATGACTTCAGAAGCTACAGTTCCAGTCAGTCACTTCACATCGCTATATTCTGAGGCTCCACCATGACCTGCTTTGCCATGCTGCGCTCCTGACCTCTGCTTTGCCTCACACTTTATATTCCTACTGTTTAGTTCCTTGGTTTGGGGCTAGAGGCCACATGAGTTGGAAGGACCTTCAGTATATCAACTGTCCCAAGAAAGTGAGGTGAACTGAGCTCTCTATATTGTTTTGTGGACTAATTTGGTTTTATATTCCTTTTCACTATATAACTTCTCTCTTTCTCCATATATATATGTAATCAAAAGTGTCCTGGCTTTGCTTCTCTAGAGAACCCTGCCTAACACAAACTGTAATGTTTTGATCTGTCAGGAATCATGAATTTGTGACTTTCCTATGTTCCATACCTTATTTAATTAGCTTCCTGACTGTGAATCCTCAGACATCACCACGAGCTTGTTTTAATGGTCTTACCTTATATGCATGTGAAAATTGGATATTGAATAAGGAAGGCCAAGAAGAATCGATGATTTTGAATTATAGTATTTGCAAAGAATATTGAAAGTACCAAGGACTGCCAAAATAACAAGTAGATCTGTCTTGGAAGAAGTACAGCCAGAATGCTCCTTAGTAGCAAGGATGACAAATATTTGTCTCATATATTTGGGACATGCTATCAGGAGAGACCAGTCCCTGGAAAAGGACAGCAAAGAAGAACAAGACATTGAGATAATACAAACCTTCTTTTCAGATCATAACAAGGTAAAATTAGAAATCAACCATAGAATGATCAACTCCCCAAACCCAAATATATGGAAATTAAACAACGCTTTGCTCAGGAACCATGAGTAATTGAAGAAATAAAGGATGCAATCACAAATTTATTGAAACAAATAAGAACAAAAATGCAAGATTTCAAAAACTTGGGGATGTGTCAAAAGCATAGGACAATTTATAGCAATAGATGCATGCATCAATAAAACAGAAAGAGTTAAAACAAACACCTTAACACATCAACTACAACTACTGGGAAAATTCATCAAAACAAACTGTCAGACACTAGAAGAAAAGAAATAACAAAGATTATAGAAGTAATGAATGAATCTGAAAATTTAAAAACTATAGGAATAAGTCAGTAAGACAAGAAGTTAATCTTTTAAGATTAACAAAATTGATAAACCACAAGCAAACCTAATAAAGGAAAAGAATGAGGAAAAATAAATTCTGTGAATAATAAATGAACAAAATTAGATTAAAAATATAATCACAATATTATGGTAAATTGTATTCCAAACAAATTTCAATATCTATGAGAAATGGATACATTTCTAGAAATGTATTATTTACCTAAATTACTACAGAATTATGAAGAAAAATCTCAACAAAGCAATAACACAAGAAGTAGAACCAATCATAAAAAAACTCCCAACATCAAAAGAGCTGGGTCCAAATGATTTCACTGGGGAATTCTATCAAACATGTAGAAAAGATTTAATACCAATTTTATATAAACTATTCCACATTATACAAATGGACAATATACTACCAAATTCATTTTAGGACGCAATTATAACTGATACCTAAACCAGGCAAATATATCACTAGAACTGAAAATTACAGATCAATGTCTCTAATGAATATGGATGCCAAGATCTTCAATAAAATACTAGCCAACATGTGATAGGTAGGTTTGCTGTGCCAACATGGCCAATGAACACATGTGAGATTGGTTGTAGGTCGGAGAGATAAATAGCTTGGCTAGCCTCTCCTCTCTCTCTCGCTCTTTGATCATCGGACCAGTGTGTGGCTGCGTTGCTCATTTTGTGCCTCCATTCGCAATCTACACTATCTGTGGGACGCCTGCTCGTGGACTGTGTCGCTGTAACTTGAGGTTCCTTCAAGACCTGCTTCGGTACGCTACTGGAATATATTTCTTGAGCTGAGGACTGTTGGACCCTGTCATTTGGCTGACTGTTGGTGACCTGCTTGCTGTTTGCTGCCTGTGGCTGGATAATCTGAATTGCTCCACCGAGGACTACCCCTCGGCCCTCAAGAGTTGAAGGACTGAAGGCGTACTAGCTGTCTCACAGAAGTGAGCAGCACTGAGCCATGTGTAGTGCTTTATAGATTAGTTAACTGTTTATATCTTTTGTATCTATCTATCCATATATAAATATATACAAAATTATTAGTGGTCTGGTTTTGTTTCTCTAGAGAACCCTGTCTAACACACCAACAAAATTCAAATAAGTATAAAAAAAGACACCACAATCAGTAAAACTCATATCAAATATATAAGGAGAGTTTAATATTAGAAAAACAATCAATGTAATTTACACAATCAGAATAAAAGAGAAGAATCATACAATTATATCAAATGATGCAAAATGGCATTTGATGAAATTCAATATACATTCCTTATAAAAACACTCAATACAATAGTTTTAAAGGCAAATTTCTCAACATAATAAAAGTCATATATATGAAATAAATAACCTGCATGTGACTTAATGGAGAGAAATTGAAATAATTTCTTCTTCAAATAGGAACTAGACAAGATTGTCCTTTATCACTACTTTTATTTAATACAGACCTAGAGGTTTTAACTAGAGGCATAAGCCATCAAAAATAAATAAAGTTGTCCACACAGGCAGAGAATAATTTAAAATCTTTCTTTTTGCCAACAACATAATCATATATATATATATATATATATATATATATAAGCCCAAAGATTCAATTAAACAATTTCCTGAACTAATTGAAAATGTTGGCAGCATATCAGGCTATAAGCTCAACATACCATTTGTATTCTTGTATATTAAGACTATACAAGATGATACTGATGATGGTACTGAAAAAGATCTTAAAAGAACAATACCACTTACCATAACTACACAGAAGATAAAAAAGGAAGAAATCTTGCCAGATAAACAAAAGATTTATACAAAGAAAACTAGAAAGCACTCCTTCAAAAAACCCAAAGGAATTTTCACGAAGTTTCACAAGTTACTATGTTTCTGGATAAACAGACTAAATATTGCAAAAATGTCAGCATTGTTAAAATTGCTTTACAAATTCAATGTGATTCCTATCTAAATCCCACCACAATTTTTCAAAGAAATAGAAAAAACAATCACCAACTTTATATGAAAAGAAAGAGACCTAGGATAAATAAAACACTATTAAAAAACAAAAACAAAGTAGGAGGCCTTTCACTCCCAAACATTAAAACCTACTACATAGCCACAGTGATAAAAACACACTAGTATAGACACGAAGTCCAATGGATTAGAATTGAGAAACCTGAAATATAACCAAGCATTTAAAGATATCTAAAAAATTTAAATTATCTTTTCCCTTTATTGTCCATTTCACCCTGTTGTGAACCTTATGAGTGCCAAGACCTTGTTATATTTACATCTGTATTTTTCCCCAAAGCCATTTCAATGGGAACTAATACAGATATAATACCACTCCATAGTTCTATCACAGCAAGCAGTATTATGCAATTGCTTCCACAAACAGTTTCAAAACATTCTCTTCCTTCTTCAACTCCTTGATATCAGCTCCCCTTTACCCCCTCCCCCTCTGTACCCCTCAGGAATCCCTATTCTGCTTGCTATCTATGTATTCATCAATCTTGGGTTTCACATATAGAAAAACAGAAAAATATATTACTAAAATTCAAGAAGGTTACCCCCAAGGACAAAACACATCTAAGATAAAACCCAATGTGAATAGCTACATGGATAATAGCACAGAAAATGTTAAAAACCAGATCAGG
>NW_022111323.1:1606399-1616682 GCF_000313985.2 Echinops telfairi | reverse complement strand
AAAAAAGGAAAATGACCTGATTCCAGGAACCCAAGAGGAAAGCGAAATTTTGGGAATAATGAGGACATCAAATGTATAGATGTGCTTTACACAATTGATTTATGTATTGTGATGAATTGTATGAGCCTCAATAAATTGATTTTAAAAAATACTGTTGAGAAATGGATTTGGGGCCAAAAGCTAACTCCATATCACAATACCTGAATTATTCACTTATACAGAATAAATCCTTTTGTGCCTGGATGCTAATTACACAAACAATGGGGGTTGGTGTTCAGTTAAAATTTACAAAAATATTCACTGAGAAAGTCAGTCAAAGGTTTGCTGTAATAATATATATCTTAATACAGCATATAGGGCATGGATGTAATAAGTTGATATTTGTCCACCTACCGACAGTTCAATACTTTTGGTATAGCTCTCTTCTGTCTCTTCAAACACCATTAATTTTCAGTCTTAAATCTTCAGGTTGCAAGTGTGTTTGAGGTTGAGTCCTGTTAACCTAGTGGAGTTTCCACATCGGATCTCCCATAGTGCAGCCTTTGGAGCTACTTGTTCACCTTGAAGACCAAGGATTCAATGCCTCAGTGTTCTGTGGCATTGGTCTGGTTCCCAGGATTTACTCAGAAACTCAGGCCGGTGTGTCATATTCGGTGCATATTACCAGGAATACTCCCCCTTTAAGGTCCTTAAAAGGCAACTCTTTCCCTTTTACTTCTGAAGGTCATGCGCTTTTGTTCTCTCAGACGTGCCTGCTCCATTTCCCCTCTCCTGACTTGACTTTCCCCCTCAGTATCCCTCACCCCTCTTATAAGGATGCCTACCTGTCAGGGGAGATCTCATCATAACATTGCATGGCAGCCACTACGTAGTCACCAACCACTCCCTATACCTTGACAATTTGACCCAAGACAACATGAAAAGCTCTCCACCAAAATGACAAATATATATGCCTGGAGAGGATGGTGTATTCTTCATCCGTTTCAGTCAGGTACTCTACCAGGCTGTCTAGCTACCCTGGCCAACTGACTGGATGCTCTGCAAGGCTGAGCTCATGTCTATCCTGTTGCTTGTTCCTATAGCAGTGGACTAACACTATTTTAGATACCTCATTTCTGATAAAGAATTGAAACATGTTAATTATTTATGTTAAATTGGTAAGAGATAGCCTTTTCAACAAATGGTGCTGGAAAAACTTTATCTTCACCTGTAAAAGAATGAAACAAGACACATAATTGATACCATGTATAGAAATAAAATCAAGATGGATCAAAGACCTAACTATAAATCACATATTTATTAGGACCATGAAAGAAATAAGTAGGATTGAACTTAAGGACCCTAATAGTCCAAGGCAAAAACACTAACAAACATAACGAAAAACATCCACAATATAGAAGACAAATTTAAAAACTGGGATCTAGGAAAAATGCACATTAAAATACCTCATCAAAAACTCAGCATATAAGGAGGAGCCAAGATGGAGTCCAGGTAGAATTACCTACTCATACTCCTGTTGTTAAATCAGAAAATTAAGAGGTAAGGAGCCCAATCTTGGAATACCTGGTGCTAAAAATTGATTCCGTGTACTAGGATCTGGTTCAGACCTCCCCTTGCTGTTTTAAATCAAGGGTCGATTAGAGAACTGTCTGAAATGCTCTAAGTTCATAGCATCTGCATTCAGGCTCTGCTAATCACTCTGCAGTTCCATTGGGAATATATCCACCACCCCTTCCTGCACCCAAGATCCAAGACCCACAGCGTGAAGTAATTTCCCCAGGCTGCTGTGTAAAAGTGGTCATAATACCATGCTCATGGAGAGACTCCAAGACTAGCCATGAGACCTCACACCAGAGTCCCCCTCTCTGCTATCCTCCATGATCCTGCAGTCTTAGGCTTTGCCTTTCCCATCCTCAGCCAGGAATGGAGTACCTACATCGGCTGTCCCTTTTCTTCATCTCCTCAGCTCTGCCCTGCCAGAACAGGTAACGATAGATAATTAGCTACTAATTTGAAGCAATTGAAGAAAGTCTGGGATATTTACTTGTGGCAGAACGCAGATTCCCAGAGCACAACCAGCAGAGATGTGCAGGAGAGACCCTGGAATGACACAGAAGAGCATCTGGAAAAAATTCAGATACAGTCAGCCCAAACCCACTCAGCTAATCTGGTTCCCCTTCCCTGGGGGAGAGTATGACACAGCCCTGATTCCAGGGCACCCCACAAGTCCATTATAAAAATAACAACAACAAAAATTTTAAACGCTTTTAATTCCAGATTGTGTTCCTTTGTGTAACTTTGAATGTAAGCTGCCAGAAGCCATCCATTAGCATAGCATTAACATAACAATACAGGCAGAATTCTAATCCTCAGATCACAGCCTAGGATTTTAGCATAACAAAACAGGAAAACCCAGCAAGTTCTGATAGCCAGAGTCCAAGTCAAAAATTGGGTGTACCAGTTTGGTGCTCCACATAGAGTCTTTAAATGACTGAAAATTGTGACCAGAGAGTCCAGAACATGCGTGTGCACATGCTTCAGGCCCACCCCAACCCGGCTCAGTGGCATACCTACAGTCGTAAGCATCAACCCACCCTCCAAGGACCCCCAGCACCACCAGCCACTGAGTCGCTGCGGCATTTCACCTATATAGTTGTCCAACCCACCACCATAGTAGGCTACAAGCAGTACTCAAAACCACTCTCACCAGTCACACAGAGAAAGAGCTCAGAGTCTCACAGTCTTACAGGAACATGGTGCCCAGTTCTTAAAATATGACATGCAGACAACATACTTCAACAACTTCAGCAAGAAAAAGAGAAAATCAAAACACAACAGCAGAATAAGGCATAAATCTAATGGTGCTCAAAGAAGAATTGGACATTGATCTGCCACAGAAAGAAATCTTCAGAATGCTGCTTGAAGTAATACATGATATGAGGGAAGCAACACAGAATAAGATGAAATGAAAGAGGAGATGATGTCCAGTGTAGAGGGGATGAAGTCCATAAACCAAAGGGAAATACAAGAACTATAGGATTAGATAACAGAAGCAGAAAAGCAAGATAACGCACCTCACCAACAGACTAGAAGAGGTGGACAATCGTACCAGTGATCTCAAGGACAATCAGGCAGATGTCAGTAAAAGGGAAAGACAGTTAAACAAGATAATCAAAGAGGTGGAAGAAAACCTGATAACAATGACAGATGCTATGAAGAGGAATAATATTCAAATAATTAGTCTATCAGAACTGGACCAGATGGCATCATAGGAGAATTCTAACAAGTATTCAGGGAAGAGCTGACACCGATCCTCCACAAATATTTACAGATCATATTAACAGGGAGAACTCCCAAGCTCATTCTAAGAAGCCAGTATAAGTTTGATACAAGACAGGGAAAGAATTCCACAGGAATAGAGAGCTACAGACCTGTATGTCTAATGAACATTGATGCAAAAATCCTTAACAAAATATTGACTAATGGAATACAAAAGTATATGCAACATACCATCCATCATGCTAAGGTAGGATTCATTCAACATCTGAAAGTCCATCAACATTATTTGCCACATTAATAAGAAAAATGATAAGAACTGTAAGATAATATCAATAGATGCAGAAAAAGCATTTGATAGCATCGAACACCTAATTAAGATACTCAAGAACATAAGAATGGAAGGAAAACTCCCTTAGGTAATACAAGCTATCTACAAAAAGCTAACAGACAACATCATAGTTAGTGGAGAAAGATGAAAATAAGTCCACTAGTAAAGGGGACCAGACAAGGATGTTCCTTGTCCCCACTTCTATTCAACATTGTACTGGAGGTCCTAGCTAACAACATGAAGCAGCTCAGACATTAGAGAACCCATCTGACAAACATAGAGGTGAAACTATCACAATTTGCAGACAACATGATTCTATACTTTGAAAACCCCAAAAGCTTCTCAACTGTAGTACTGACAGCAATAGAGGAATATGGAAGAATAGCAGGATAAAAAATCAACAAACAGAAGTCTACTGGTTTGCTATATACATCAGTTAATACCACAGAAGGGGCAATCAAGACAGTGGTACTCTTCACAATAGCCAAGAAAAAATGGAAATATCTAGGGATATAGCTAACCAAAAATTTATAGAAGGAAAACTACAAAACCCTACTACAGGAAACCAAAAGCAATCTCCACAAATGGAAGAATATCCTATGCTCATGGATCAGAAAACTCAATATAGTAAAGATGTCAATCTTACCCAGACACTGAATAAATTTAACACTCTCCTGATTCAAATACCAACAATCTTCTTGAAAGAATTGGGAAAACTGACCACCAATTTCATTTGGAGAAGGATGAAGCCCTGAATTAGCAGAGAACTCAAGAAGAAGGAAAATGTCGGAGGGCTTGCCTTACCTGACTTTAACACATGCTATACAGCCACAGTGGTCAAAACTGCATGGTTCTAGAATAATGACACTCAGACCAATCGAAACGAACAGAAAACTCAGAAGTAAAACCATCAGGATATAGAAAACTGCTCTTCTACAAGGGCCCAAAAAGCATCAATAGGAGGTGGATGCCCTCTTTACCAAGTTATGCTGGAAACAATGAATATCCACTTATAGGAAAATGAAACAAGACCCTTACCTCACCCTATGCACAATAACAAACTCAAGGTGGATCACAGACCTAGAAGTAAATCCCCAAACTATCAAGATTATCACCAAAGGAATTGGTGCAATTTTAAGAACCGTGGGCCAGGGATTATTGGCTAACTGTAATAAGGAAGGGTACACACAGATATTCAGCTGAAATCAACAAGTGGCATATACTAAGAAAAAAACATCTGTGTACAGTGAATGAATTAACCAAGAGAGAAACAAGAACCCACAGACTGGGAGATGATTTTGAGCAATGGCACAACTGATAAAGGACTTATTACTAAAATCTACAATACCCTCCTAGCTTGCAAAAAGAGGAAAACAGGCCCCTGAGGAAGTGGGCAAAAGACATGAACAGAAGTTTCACTAGGGAAGAGACCTGAATGGCCTATAAACATATGAGAAAATGCACCCAATCATTAGCCATCAGAGAAATGCAAATTAAAACAACCTTGAGATACCACCTAACACCCTTGAGGAAAGCCCAAATCAGATATCAACAAGCGTTGGAGGGGATGTGGTGCGATAGGAACTCTCCTCCACTGCTGGTGGTCATGTAGATATATACATCCTCTGTGGAAAGAGATATGGTCATATTTAAAGCAAATGAAAATTCAGTTACCTTACCACCCAGCAATTCCTCTGTGCTCAAATATTTATTGCAGTGTGATTCACAATCACAAAGAATTGGAAACAACCTAAATTTCCATCAATGAATGAGTGGATTAAAAATCTGGCACATACACAAAATGGAGTACTGCACATCACTAGAAAGCACGTCATCTCATGGGAAGAGTTGGAGGTAATTATGCTAAGTGAAGGCAGTCAATCACAAAATGATAAGTTCAACATGAGTCCACTGAGTGAAGTATAATCAGCATAATAGGTATAGAAGAAAAGCCACTTATCTCACACTATATGGATTGAGGTACAGGCAATCAGGCAGGGAACAGGTGAAACCAAAAGATGTACATGTCATTCCAACCTAAAGAGGGGTAAGGTGGAGGGGTGAGAAAAGGGAGGGGAAAGGATGGAGACAATGGCACTCAGGGCAGCAGGGCACTAATGCACCCAAAGGGAGGGTATTGTTTATGTCTCCACAGAAATGGAAGTGTGAGTGCAGACCCCACCACGGCACACCAAACCGTGAAGGCAACGTAACCACATGGAGCAACTCATAAACAGAAACAGCTACAGGGCCAGCCCCAACCAGAGTCAAACTGACCCCTTCCCTAGAAGCATGTGCTACAGAGGACAATACTAAACCTACAGGTTGGGGAGAGGGGTTGGCCTGCCACACCCACATGGAAGCAAACCAAGAAGGAAAAAGAGAGTGGGGGACTAGACTTCGTAAGAGCACACCAAACCATGAGGACGATGTCCCTGAATGGAGGTGCTAAAGCACAGAGAGGACTGTATAGCCAGTAACAGCTCAAGACATGATGTCCCTTGCTGGAGCATACCGCAACAGAGGACAATACTGTGGACACATGCTGAGGAGTGAGCCCGGTCTGACCACCCAGAGTGGGGGTGAATGAATAGTGAAACAGAACAGCAATGGGAGGAAAGCCAAAGCGCAGAGCCCCTGAGGAGCCCCCAAAATAGACTTCAGGCTAAGAAAGGAAGTTCCTGGAACCACCCCAGGAACAGTGGGGAAATAGTCATAAAGGTCAACAGACAGACCTGAAATTATGTATGGTTTTTCGGTTGTTGTACTTTTTCCTAGATTTTTTTTTCTATTTTTATTCAATCTTTTGTGTTCTTATTGTTTTGTCTCCATTATTGTGGTTTTGGCTACCTGTATGAGATATGCATGGGAGGCAAGCCCAAGGATGATGGTTCCAGAGAGAGAATTGGGGAGATGAAGAGGTGGGGGAAGGGAGCAGTGAGCAAACAATGCCATAGACAAGGGAAAGACTAGGGAACTAGAATCAACAAGAGGAGCATGTAGAAATTCTGGGGGTGTTGGAGCAACAGCAATCTAGGTGAGAGGAATTACTAAGAGGAATAAGAAGAGCGAGTGGGACGGTGGGACAGGAGGAAGGTACAAGGAAACAGAAGAAAGATCTAGGAAGCAAAGCTATGGTTGGAGGTGTAAAGATAGGTGTGTCCATACATAAATATATGAATTCATAAAAATAGAGGTATTTGCCTGTGTCCACACGTAAATATATTAATTCATAAAAATAGAGCTATTTGTCTATGTACATATATTTATATGGCAATACTTTGAGGAATTGGACAGACTTTGTGCCTGTGCTCAAGCCCTCCCTCAATGCCAGAACACTGTTAGAACAAACGGACATTCTGTGATGCTCACCCTCCCAACATGATTGCTGAAGACAAAACGGGTGCATAAGCAAATGTGATGAAGAAGTCTGATGGTGCCCAGCTATCAAAAGATATAGCTTCTGGGGTCTTAAAAGCTTGAAGCTAAACAAGTGGACATCTAGCAAAGAAGCAACAAACCCATGTGGAAGAAGTACACCAGTCTGTGCATTCATAAGGTGTCAACAGGATCAGGTAACAGCCATCAGAAGACCCCAAACAAAACAAAACAAAACAAAAACACATTGTTGCGAACTAGGGGGGTTGGAACAGAGACCCAACCCCATCTGTAGACAATAGGACCTCCCCTCTCAGACGGGTCATAAAGAATGGATGAGTCAACAGGGCGCAATATAGCACAGATGAAACACACAATATTTCTTTGGTTCTTTGAGGCTTCCTTGCCTCCACTATCATGACCCCGATCTTGCCTTTTAACAGCAGGCTAGGCAGGAGCATGTACACTGGTACAGTTAAGAGCGCACGACACACAGAATCCAGGTCAGATAAACCCCTCCGGAACAGAAATGGGAGTAGCGATACCAGGTATGTAGGGGGAAGATAGGGAGAGGAGGGGAGGAAGGGGGTACTAATTGCAGTGATTGACACATAACCACACCACCCCTAGTCGGGAGGAACAACAGAACCATGGATGAAGGGAGACAGTGGTCGGTGTAAGATATGAAAAGTATAATAATTTATAATTTAGCAAGGGGTCCCAAGAGTGGGATGGGGGGAGGGAGGGAAAAAAGAGGAGCTGATACCAAGGGCTCAAGTAGAAAGTAAATGTATAGAAAATGATGATGGCAACATATGTACAAATATGCTTGATACAATTGGTGTGTGGATTGTTATAAGAGCTGTAAGAGCCCACAATAGAATGATTTTTATAAATAAAGCCAATAGAGAATCCACAGATTGGGAAAAAGTACTCAGTTATAATACATCAGATAAAGGACTAATTTTCAAAATGTATATAAAATTACAATATCTTAACAAGAAAAATACAAGTAATTCATTTTTTAGAATTGACAAGATATGAATAAACAATTTACTAAAGAAGACCTCCATGTAGCCAATGACCATATGAAGAAATGTTTGATATCATTATCAATTATAGAAATACAAATTAAAACAACGAGATGTCACCAGACAACAACACTGTTGGTAAAATTCAATAAAAGAGAAAATAACAAATGCTGGAGAGAATGTAGAGAGATAGGAATGCTTTGACATTGCTGGTTGGACTGTAGAATTGTACAACCATTGTGGAAATCAGTATGACACATCCTTAAACAAATGCAAATTCAGTACCTTATGATTCAGCAATCTCTCTACGGGGTATATATCCTAAAGAAGGTAAAAATATAACATGAACAGATACACCTAGGTTTATTACAGCAATTTCCACAATAACAAAAACATGAAAATAACCAAAGAACTCAACTAAAGAGGAATGGATAAACAAACTCTGATACATTCATAATGCAGAATTTTATACATCAATGAATAATAATGATAACTCTTAAACACCAGAAGACATAGACAAAACTAGAAAATATTATGCTTAACAAAACAAGTCAATCTTACAATGATAAGCATTTAATATAACCATTGTTATAAGAATAAACAAAGAAGAAAAAACCGTGGTTTACACCAAAAGAAAAGACTAAGGACTATGAGAAGGCCAAGGGTAGAGGTGAGAACAATGAGAGGAGAGGGATGAAATGAAAATGAAAAAAAGGAGGGTTTAGCAGGGTATATTAAATGCCGATTTCTTGAGATGGGCTGTGTAATATGTTTCTTTAAAAAACAAGAACATTTTCTCCACATCCCTTACCTCTCAAGCCTAAATAATGGTTTGAATGGCTTTAAAAAAATAGAGGAGAAAAAGTATAACTGAAATGGACTTGTGGTCTTTAGTGACAAGTTTATCTCACACAAACAAATAAAAAAAGAGGAAGAACTTGGATGATCTAGAATGACATAGTGACTACAATAATTGGTTCCAATATAATGATTGTGAGGATAATGCAAGACCAGGTTGTGTTTCGATCTGTTGTACACAGAATCATTCTAAGTTGGAACTGACTAGACAACACATAACAAAGAAAGCCTCCTTGTACAGAACATCTCAAAATGTTGTTGCATATGTTGGGTAATGTGAGAAAGAAACATTCAAGGGTTTGCTATATTCCAGATGCATTATTCCCAATATCTAGAAGAAGTTCCTCATTTAAGCTGTCTTTTTAGCCATTTCAAAGGAAGACACTTGTCATTAATCAGCAGCTAATCATTATTTTTGGCTAAAAATATCTCATGCAGACATTAGTGGGTCAAATAAAGGGAAAAAGTTAAGGCTGTTTCTGAGCATGTTCAAGGCTTTATACTCTACCTGCTTAACTCAAAAGTGCCGCAACCTCAGCAATAGAGCAAAGGGGATCAGAATACCTTTCTCATAAGAGTCTTGATCCAAATTTTGCTACACAACCAATTACATTTATAGAAAAGGTTCAGGAATATCAGTTTCCCCCCCCAGAGATCTGGATCAAATTTAGGAGACATTGAAGCTCCACTCCATTAGATGTGGACTGAGAGGGGAATGCCACATTTATTTAGGTGTCTAGTGTGTTTGTCCCCTCAGGATCAACAATATTGTAATGTACTAATGCCACGGCAAGTGGTTAGGCTTTCAGGTGATCATATTTATTGGGTATGCAATTTTAAGAAAAATTTAGAACTAGTACAAGAAACTGGAGGAGTGCTTTGATTCTAGGGATTAACCATCATTTCCCTTCTCAGATTCTTATTCCAGCATGAGGTCTAGCAGTCTACTGGGTCATGTAACTAAGATCGGAATCACCTGTTTGAGAGATGAATCTACTCTGATAGTGTAAGAGGCCCCTTCAAGACTTTCATTGGAGAACTAAAGTTGGAGAGGGATCTCTAATGATAAAAGGGACAAAAGGGCCTCACCAGAAATTGGTGAGGAGGTAAAGGGTATACAATAAAGCTAATTAATCTGGAAAGCAAGATTCAAAATGGTGTGTGAGTTAGTTTATTGTGCCAACCTGGCCGATAAACACATGTGGGGTTAATTGAAGGGCAGAGGGATAAATGGCTCAGTGAGCCTGGTGAGTTCTAGGGTCTCTTGCTTTGTGATGGTCTCACCAGGGTGCAGCTGCCTTAGCAGTTCCCTGCTTCAGCTTGCAAGACTGACTTCCTACAAGACATCCCCAAGGAGAAGCCACATGGACTTACCCCGATGCAGCCCTGGGTTCTGGAGCAGCTGTGTG
>NW_022111323.1:1604267-1606299 GCF_000313985.2 Echinops telfairi | reverse complement strand
GCTTTCCTCCTGCAGTCAGCATCATTGCCTCTGTTTTGTGAGATGGAGGACTTTGTGGATTGGTGTTGGACACATGGGTTAATGTTGGACTTGTGGGCTTGGACAGCATTGGGTTGGGATGTTTTCTTGATGCACACTTAATCTTTACATAAAACTCTCTCTTATACATGAGTTGCTGTGGGTTTGTTTCTCTAAAGTACCCAGACTAATACATTTTGTAACATGGAAAGAAAAGCAGTTGATATCCCATGATCTCCTCTATTCTCTTACAGATGATGACCCAAGGCTCAATGCCTCAAATTGCACCCTTGGGATGTTTCCTTAAAATTGTGATGTTTGACCCCCCACCCATATTTTTTCTACAATACAGCATGGCCTCAGTATAAGCTATGGGACAGAGAATTTGGCCTGAGAATAGTAGTCTAAATTATAATATCATAATGCAAACAGACTTGGTTTGCAAGAGAGAACAGAAGTGGCAGAAGTGCCATACATACGTATAGGCCTTAATGATACGTAAAAATTACCCAGCATTATGCAATAGCAGATTCTTCCCTCTTAGCAATTATAAACAAGGAAGAATTTTAACCTAAAGAAATAGCAAAATTATCATGTCTTCACCTATAGCCTCACAAAAATTTTCAATCCTCTAGGCCCCAGGATGGACTCCATTCCACACTTAGTCTATAGGCACTAAAGAAAAGACCAAAGAATCAAGAAATAATACCAAGTTTTCCTTCTCTGGGAGACTGCAAGACCGGATGGAATACTGAGGGTTTAGGCCCCTTTCACAATGCAAGACCTAATAAATATTCATAGCAAACTAGGAAGGTTAACAGATGGTCCCAGAAAATTTACTTTTGTTTTTTCCTGGAAAGTTGTTACTGTAATATTCCAGAAGGCTCTAACAATCTCAGAGGGTTAATTTATTTGAAAAGAGTCAGTGGTGTATGCCAATTATGTACACACACAAAATTATAATTATCCTCCAGAAAGAGAATTCAGAACCCCAAATGGAACTATGACAAGCAGGATAGAAGGTGTTCAAGAGGCCGCATGTTGTTTTTCCTTCTATAAGGAATGAAGGATTCTCAAAAGCAGCCAATCAATTATAATAAACCAGCTGCCATTGACCAAAAAGTTCAATAGAACTAGACAGCCTTCTTAGAAATGTTACAAAAATTATAAATAAACAGACTGATCAGGAGCCTGAGGAACCTACTGGAAAGATTGTTCTCAAATATAATAATAATTATTATTATTATTATTATTATTATTATTATTATGCAATCAGCCTCAGATATCAGGAAAAATATGAAGGTTATCAATGAACCTGAGAAACCCCATAGAAAAATGTTAAAAACAACTTCATCAATATTAAATTTTGAAGATTATTAAATTCCTGAGAACAGGAAGAGGAAGGAAGAGCTCTAGAAAATGAGAAATGAAAGAAGAGAGCAAGGCTCAACTATTATCTTCCCTGCAAGGTCCACTGACAGGGAAACCTAAGGATGTCTCTCCTGACAATTGGAACAAAAGCAGGACGTCTAGACAGTGCAGGTGGGATTATCCTGAGATGGGATTCCCATGGAAACCATGTCTCTTGTTTCAACAGATTGGCTATTGCAAGAGATACTGCCTTGAGTGTCAAAAGGACCTCATGCCAGCTCCTTCAGGAGCCATGATTTGAATTTATGGGACCCTACACTTCAGCCAACTCCCACTAAGAACATAGTTGTAATGGGGACAGAACAGTGGTAACCCTTGCTTTGTTAGGGAGGCCTATTAATTATACACAGAAGGAGCCTTCTCAATGATGACCTTATATCAGGGATCACTCTTCCAATAATACCATCAAACACAGGGTAGATAGTACCCCCCCAAGCTAGATATTTTATACCATGTTTGAACTGTTTCTAGGGTACCACTATATTTGTCCATCAGTTTTTAGTTATGACAGAGTGGCCTGCTCTATTAATACACAAAGATATTAAGTAAAATCAAGACTCAAGTAATTTCCCCAGGGAATACT
>NW_022111323.1:1600935-1603585 GCF_000313985.2 Echinops telfairi | reverse complement strand
CCTTCAATTAACCCCACATGTATTTATCGGCCAGGTTGGCACAATAAACATTAACTATCTCAAACCTGCTCTGGATACCAAGACTGATATGTAGCTATTTCAAAAAAAGGATCTCACTCACTTTATAATGGGGCCTATATTCACTGCAATAGGACTTAAATTCCAAGCCTCACTCTTCATTCTCCCACATTTGAACAGTGGCTTTGAATACTGTACCCTATAAATTTATTCTTCAAACACATTCAACCAACAGAACAATTTCACCTCTTCCAGTTCCTCTTTACATTCTTACTACATTAAGATGTCATCAAATATATCTGCTCCATATAGTGAAACCTATACTGAAGGATTCTGCAAAGGAAGGTCATTCATAATGGTCAGTGCCTACTGGGGAAGTATAGGCGAACATAACTGCTCTCCCATACATAACACTTCTCAATTTTCTAGACCAAGCAACACACAAATTGGACAACAAAAAGTCAGAGGACAAGTAATACCTTCTCAGAAGATCTACCTCCCTACTCAGTAGGAAGCAGTTACAGAACAATAGTCTTCAATCCTCAACATCCCAAAAAGAACTTGGATGGTATCACTTGAGGGGAGAATGTTATGCAGATAGAAAGCTCACCCTGCAAGAAGATGAGGTGAAGGAAAACGAAATCTTACTTGCTTGATGGTGCTACCTGTCTCCTTTTAAAAATTATTTCTCTAGAGGGAGACAAGAAATGAAGAGGGAGAAATCACAGATTTGGTGTTCCTCTGCTAGCATCTTACACCTATGAAAATTTAAATAATGAAAACTACAGGTGGTTAATATAATGAGATAAAACACAACTTAGTTGATTTCTCTGTATTTGTGTTATTCTCTCTCTTTTACAATTCTCCTGATTTCTCTTGGGGGAATCTATGTGATTCTAAAGGAGCAGTATGTATTTTACTGGCCCTAGTGATTGATCAGGGATGAGCCCTGTATCCTATGCTAATAAAGAGTGGATGTCATTACCAGTTTAGCAATGGTAGGACACAGATATTTTCTCTTCACTGCTAGATGTGGACAAGGATTAAGAAGACACCAGGAGCCAACAGTAGTTGCTTTTAGTTTCTATAACTTTGTCCATTTATTTATTAACATCTACTATGTGCCAGATGTGGCAATATAAAATTGAATAAGACAGAATCACTGATATTAAAACATTTCTATCCTCCACTTGGGGAATATTGGAGGAGGTAACAAGTACAGGAAGATCTCTTCAGCGGGTACCTGAGAAAGAAGTCCTGCACTCCCAGGAAACCATAAAAACAACTTATAAACTAAATACACTAAAGTGCCTTAAAGTTGAAGATCAGAAATGCCTGCTGGCTGTTATTGACTTCCCTTCACCATTGAAAAGGGACCAGAGCTGCTACTGTGCATACCCCCTCTGCTGCACATGATGATCCGTCCCTTCCCCTGATCCAACACACATATTTTGAAGTGACTTAAACACTAATCTTCTAAATTCTAGTTCTTGTAATTTGTATTATTTTTGGTGGTGTTTCATTTGTTTTTGTTTTTTTACTTTTTTAGTGTACTGTGTTTTATTGCTCTTTCTGTGGCCTTATAGTGTAGATATTAGTGGTGTGTGGGCTGATGAACCATGAAGGGGAAGTTAGCTTTGTCTAGTGATATAGGAGGTATCTATTAAGAACCAGAAAATATATGGCAGGGAAATGGAAAACAAGAAAGAGAAATGAGTGAGGAAATTTGGAGATGAACACAGAGAATAAAATAAAAGTAATACTACTACTAGTAACAAAGGGCTATCTGAATAGACTAAAAGATTTATAAAAATAATCAGAAAGTGTATTTTATGAGAGGTAATAAGAATTAATATGTATTTCAGATATCTTTCAAGAGGAAAAAGAAAAAGAGAGCATAATGAGACAGTGAGTCAGGAGAAAATTAAAAACAAATAATACACAGCACACACACATATATGTATATATGACATGAAGTTAATTAAAGAAAGAAAGATAGAGAGAAGGGGAATAAGACAAAAAAGGAATAAAAAAATCATAAGGCTTGATACCTTGCTATCCAATTTACAACAAGTATTCCAAGATCTGGGAATAAAGGTCCAGCCCCAAAATATCTCACACTCCTTGCATGAGCCTAGATCCGATGTATTTATTAAGACTTAGAAAGAAGGCAACCAGCATCTCCGTTCCATCCCCCAGCAATCCCCCTCCCACCACCAAAAGATTTTATTCTGGTATACTCTCTACTCCCACAGAAGCTAAGGTATCAGGAATGGCCTGATAAATTCATCATTCTAGTTTAAAACTGTACAATCCAGGCCCAGCAGACAATGGCACATCAAGAAATGACAACTGGACTTGTAAAACCATGGAATATATGTAGCTAATTTTTTAAAAATTCTAGATAAGTCTTAACTTTCCCTTATTATAGTACTAATTTCAATTAAAGCTATTGCCCAGACTACCTTTTGTGTGCTTCGCTATCATAAACTTCACTCAAAACTCTCTCAAAAACCCACTGCCACAGAGTCAAAGTTGACTCACAGTGACCTTTTAGGATAGGGTAGAACTTCATCTGTAATATTCCAAAACTGTAACCCTTTACCAAAATAGAAAGTCCTATCTTTCTCCC
>NW_022111323.1:1599125-1600835 GCF_000313985.2 Echinops telfairi | reverse complement strand
GAAATGGAAAACAAGAAAGAGAAATGAGTGAGGAAATTTGGAGATGAACACAGAGAATAAAATAAAAGTAATACTACTACTAGTAACAAAGGGCTATCTGAATAGACTAAAAGATTTATAAAAATAATCAGAAAGTGTATTTTATGAGAGGTAATAAGAATTAATATGTATTTCAGATATCTTTCAAGAGGAAAAAGAAAAAGAGAGCATAATGAGACAGTGAGTCAGGAGAAAATTAAAAACAAATAATACACAGCACACACACATATATGTATATATGACATGAAGTTAATTAAAGAAAGAAAGATAGAGAGAAGGGGAATAAGACAAAAAAGGAATAAAAACAAACTCATACATATCAATAATGACACTGAATTTCAATGTGTTGAATGTGATACTCAAAATACAGAGTAGCAAACTGGATTAGAAAATAAGACATATTTCTATACTGTCTACAAGAGACACACCTTAAATTCAAAGACAAAAATAGATTATGAATCAAATGATGGCGAAAAATTCACCAAACCAATGGCAGCCATTAAAAATCAGGAGTAGAAATATGAATTTCTGATAAAATAAACTTCAAGGCAAGTATTACCATGAGAAATAAGCAAGGCATACCTATATAATGATTAAGGGATTATTAGAGAAATAAGAAATAACCATAACAAATATATATATATATACCCTCCAAAGATAGACTCTCAAAATGTATCAATCAAACATTTACTGAGCTGAAGAGAGAGATAGACAGCTCAACAATAGTAGTAGGAGACTTCACCACACCACTCTCGAGGAAAGACAGATCATCAGAAAAGAAACACAATAAAGAAACAAAAGCGCTAAACAATCTAATCAACCAGCTCGACCTCCTAGACATATACAGAACACTCCACCCTATAATAGCACAGTATACACTTTTCTTCAGCACACACAGTACATACTCTACAATAGGCCACATGTTAGGCCATGAAGCAAGTCTTAATAAATTAAAAAAATCTTGGAGGTCCCACAATCCATTTTCTCAGATCATAATGTGACAAAACTGGAAATCAACAATTAGATAGAACAAGAATATAAAGCCAAAGACATGGAGAAGAAACAGCATACTACTGAAAATAAGTGAGTAGTAGATCAGGTAAGAAATGAAATTCAGAAATACCTTGAAACAATAAGGATAATAGCACAACATACAAAAATCCTTGGAACCAGGCAAAAGCAGTTATCAGATTAAAATTTACACCAATAAACTCACACATGAAAAAAGAGGAGAAATCCAAAATCACCACGGTAACCTAACATGTCCAACAGCTAGAACAAGAGCATAAACCCTCTGTAAAAGTGAGAAAATAAACACTAAAGATTAGAGCAGAAATCAATGACTTGGAAAACAAAAATTTGGAAAAAAAATAAACAAGACCAGGACTTGATTCTTTACAATGAATAATAAAATTAATAAATTGCTGACAAAATTAACAAAGAAAAATAAGATTCAAGTTGTTGCAATTAGAGATGAATAGGGTGACATCACAACAGATACAAATGAAATAAAAAGAATAACAACATATTAATATGAAAGACAGGGTTTGATAACCTAGAAGAAATGGGTAAATGCCTAAAAATATACCAGACTAAAAAGAAGAAAGAAAATATAGAGAAGGTCATTACGAAATTCCTAGCCAAGAAAAAACAGAACCAGATGGCTTCATA
>NW_022111323.1:1590690-1597921 GCF_000313985.2 Echinops telfairi | reverse complement strand
GAATAATTAAAAAACAAAAAAGTATCAGAAGAACACAAATGAGCATAGACAAAATGAAACTCACTATTTGCAGATGATATGATTTTAATATAGAAAGAACCCTAAGGATTTCACAAAAAATATTGTTGGAAACAATTTTGTGATCTGATAAAAGATATGATTAACAAGCAGAAATTAATTGGAATTTCCAGCAGAGAGTGCTGATTGAAGCTGAGTGTAGCCAGAGGCCCAAGGCCCTTTGGGGGCGTCCATGTCCTCAGGGCTCTCAAAGTCCAATAGGCTTAATGACCTTGGTCCAGTGGATAAACTGGGGCCTTGATCTACGAAAACCAGAGCCCTTGTCATGGCTACAAATCTTCCAGGCCTTGGCCTTGGGAGAGAATCGTGTCCTCTATACCCAGGCATCTGATGAAAGCCATCTCAGAGCCTACATTCTGATGGCCAATGTATCTCCTGAACCAATCCAGCCAGACTGCAGCGAAGCCCCAACCATGTCACCAAGGACATGGCACCTTCGGGTGGCAGGCATGGCATCCGCAAGAATGGCGACTACCCAAATACAGTGGAGGGTGGTTAGGGACCTCTCAGGTCTGAAAAGGCAGACCTGAGTGGACACAAATCAGTCACTCATGAAAGTAGGACCTGGGGTTACTGCTCTGTCTCCTTGGACTAGATGCTGCCTAGTCCAGAATAAAGGCATTAATGGGACAGAAGGTGAGCGAAGCTCCAGAGAACATTGAGTGAAACAGTTAGCCACCAGCAGGTGGTTGATCATCATTCTGCCAGACTTTGGAAAGGAGGCTTGGTAGAATAATGCATCACATTTGGCCAGTAAGAAATGCCCACCGCCTTTTGAGAAGATTTACTGACTGTCTATAGAACGCCTGTCTACATAATATGAAAAAGTTGCTCACAACGACCCCTACCCCAAACTTTCAAGTGAAAGCTTTTGCTACACTTAGATCTTTCAAATGTAAATAGATTACTAACCAACGTGTGAAAAAAAGGAGAGTTTGAAAATCACATGGGTTGGAAATGTTCATTTGTCTAAAATTATATATACACAATGATATCTGGAATGACCTTTAATGGAATTGTTAGACCACCTCTGGAAGCCATCAGAGCGACACATGCCCATAATTGTTAAGTGGGTTAGAGGAAAAATGGAGCAGGCATCCATGAGGAAGAAGGGAAGAAGGTTCTATGCCAGACTGGGAGATATTTTGACATTATAACCACTGTCAGGTTTGTATATTTTATTCTACTACTGAAAATATAGTTGACAGTAATAAGTACTTTTAAAAATTATCTAGTTTATTGGGATGTTCTTCAGTGCCTGGTGTACACATTAAAAGTAGTAAAACAATATATTTTGTAAATTTTTCTGTTAAAATTCATATGAACTATTGGGGTTTTTTGCTTTTGTCCTTAGAGTTTTTTTTTCCCATTGAATGGCTACATCACCTCTTTGGACAGAATACATTGCAGGTTCTGAGGAGGAGGGAGAAGCAAGTGTAAATGGATGTATGCCAATGTGTTTGTAGTGAGGCAAAGTTAACCATTGTCCTTTATGTTTGTGCATTGTTTTACTCTTCTGTGTGTATAGCGTATATAAAGGACAAATTAATCATAATTCAAAACATCTAGTAATTCTAGATGTGAAAGAGGTAGCCAGTTTATGATGAAAGTAGACATTTTGACAAATGTCTACATTTTGACATTATGACAAAATTAATACATTTTGTGTTAAAATTCTTAGAATTCCCTTTTTGAAATTTGAACATTTATAGTTCACTAACTTAATGGAGGAGGGAGAAAGGTCAGAATGTTCTTATTTCAAAGACACTTTTCATTTTAACTGTTTTATGTGTGCAGTTCTTTTCCAAACTGTGAATAATATGCTGTGTATATAGTAGACTAACAGTCCTTTTTTATTGAAACATCTCATCTCTCTGGATTTTTAAGAGTGTCTGAAGTATGTTAAAGTAGAAGTAGTCAGCTATCACTTTTGTATATATCTCTTTGCTAAAATTTATAGGAAAGGTTGTCTTTGGGGAAAGGGCTTCTTAAACCATCCCTGGGCAATATATGAATGTCTATACTTGTTTGTAGTTTGGAAGAGGTGGGAGACAAGGGACTTCAAAAGATAATAATGCATTAGTATGTTCATACTTGGGCAGTCTCAGACAATGACGTTTTTCTGTGTTCCAAGCATTTTGCTTTGCAGTATATGGTGCATGTGTATAATGGACAAACAAGTTCTAATTTTAAAACATGTAGCCTCTAGATCTAAACAGGTTGCCAATGTACAATAATGTAGAGTTAGTAAAAATAAAGGTTTTTTCACTTTGTAAATTCATGGTAAAGTTTGTTTTCTGTAAATGATTTTCAGATATAAATTTGTTTAACAACCTCTAAGCATTACATATGCCTGTACTTTTCTGCTGGATTGGTCATGGAAATAAGGAAGTGAAGGTAAGACCAAAATGGTCATATTTAGAAGATACCTTAGATAATAACCATTGTTATATGTGGTGCAGCTTTTTTTTCACAGTACTGTGTGTCTATAGTTGACAATTATATTCTTATTTGCAATATCTCATCTTTCTAAATGCTCAGATTACTTTGTGTATTTAAGTAAACTAACACTTTGTAAATAGATTTTTAGGATTAATAGAAAATATTGTCTTTGTGAAGGGAATTGTGAAACAACTTTGTGAACTCTATAATTGTGTATTGCTTTTCATTCATTTCATTTCATTTGATTCAATAAGAGGAGAGGATGGACAGAAATTGCAAACAGTGTTTGCAATTCCAGATTATCCATTGCCAAATATGTTCTATGCTTTTCAATTAACTTTGCTGTACTGTATATGTTGTGTGTATATATTGGACAAATGAGTCCCAAATTTATAATATATAGCCTTTAAATACTCTTTAGGTCTTTAGAAACCTCTTCAGGGTTCCCATATATGACAAAAGGACAGTTAGCAAACTAACACATTCTGTACACTATGTTAAAAATCACAGACAGGCTGTCTTCAGAGAATGAAATTGTAAAACCACACCCAAGTGGTACATGTACCTATACTTGTCCATCAAGTTGTGGTGGAGAGGAGCTGGAAGAAATGACTGATGCTAGATCAGAATGTTCCTATTTAGAAGCACTTTTGGCTATAACCTCTGTTATATGTGTGTAGTTTATTCAACACTACTGTGTATAGAGTGGACAAACAAGTCCTTATTTTAAACATTTAGTCTTTCTAGATGTCTAGTAGTTTACAAAGTATGTTAAAAGTAGAGATAGTAAATAACAATTTGTAATTACCCTTTTGTTAAACTTCATATTAACTATTGTCTTTTGGAAATGAAATTCCAAAAGAAAGCACAAGGGCTTCACCAGTATGTTTATAGTGAAGCAATATGAACCAACCCTAGATGTTCTGTGTCATTTGTATTACTTGGCTGTGTATATAGTGTATATATAAAGAATAAGTCCTAATTTTACAACATATAGACTTCCTAGATGTTCAAGAGGTTGCCAGTGTATGACAAAAGTAGACTTAGTAAACATTTTGTTCACTTTGTGTTCAACTTCAGAGGGATGACTTGTGGAAGTGAAAATGTGTAAGTCCCCTCTAAGTATTACAGATGCTTACTTTTGTCAAATAAAAAGTTGATAGAGGTGAGGTGTGGGGGGGGGAGGCTAGACTGGAATGTTTATGTGGAGGATATTTTGAGATTCTAGCCTTTGTTACAAATGTGCCATTGATTGAATACTGATATGGGTTTAGTGAACAAGCTTAAGCTCTTCTTGGAAATATCTAGAAATAGTCCTTCTAAATGTTTAGAAGTACACAACATGTTAACCAAAACCCTTTAATTCAGTGGTTCTCAACCTTCCTAATGCTGCGACCCTTTAATACAGTTCATGTTGTGGTGACCCCCCAACCATAAATTTATTTTTGTTGCTACTTCATAACTGTAATTTTGCTACTGTTATGAATTGGGCGATCCCTGTGAAAGGGTCATTCGATCCCCCAAAGGGGTCGCAACCCACAGGTTGAGAACCGCTGCTTTAAATATGTATTTTTGCTCATTATTCATAGGAGTGGTTGCATTTGGGGGATGGAATTGTTCATTTTGATGTCTTGGAGGCAGTATACTGTGGGAAGCAGAGGTGGGGAGATGCAGTGGGAAGGGCTCTATCGCAAGAGTTAGACAAGTTCAGATTGTCTACACATGGTTTTATATGTACATTTTAGTTAATATTACTGTGTGTTGATGAATAAATAATTCCTAATGTCCAAAGTATGTTAAAAGTTGAGGTAATAAAACAATCTCTTAATGTCTTTCTTATTTATAGGAAGATCCATCTTCAGTGAAGTACCCTTTGTTAACCCACCTCTTGGAGCTGGTTATCCTATACTTAGTCATTGAAGGTGGTTGAAGGCGAAGAGGAGGGGCAGATGGTAAAGTTGTTTGCATGTATCTCCATAGCTAGGAAACTGTGTTGGCTAAAACCATAAGTCTATTTTTTTTAAATAAAGTACATCTGCTTATTCTAGACAATTGTGGTAGTAATATAATCGTTTGTCAATTTGAGAGGATTAAGAGTGAAGGAGTGGAGTCTAGCCTGTCAATCAGGTCATAGCCAGTGATGCCTCTGCATGGGCATGGCCTTCTCCTGAGGATTCTGGGAACTCTTTGTATTCCTCCTTGGAGGCTGGAGACATCTTTCTCTCTGGCCACTCCCTGGGAGACATTGCAGCTGACAAGACACATGGAACTACACTAGTTCCCTGAGATGGAGGAACCATTTGGAGACCCCTACCAGCGCTGAGATGTATACAACACCACTGGATCCACAAAACTTCCCACTCACTGGCCTGTAATTTTCCTGCTTTTGGTATCATTTCATGTTTTCCATGAGTCTAAAGAGGACTTTATAGATTGGTATTGGACATATGGGCTAATATTGGACTTATGGACTTGATCTGTACTGAGCTGGGATGTTTTCTTAATGTATATTTACTGTTTATATATAGCTCTTGCTTATACACATATGAGTTTCTATGGATTTGTTTCTCTAGTCACCCAGACTAACACAGCAATGTTTATTATTTTATAGCACTTGTACTTTTTAGATGTCTTGAGGTGGCAATGTATGATAAAATGCAATACTAGTGAGTTAGTCCATCTGTAAATATATTTTTATTATAATTTAGAAAAGCATCTTGGACATGGAATTATTAATCCAACTTTGAACAGTATATATCAATATTGGATAGGTTGGTGGCAGAAGGGAAGCAGGGCATGCAAGGGGAGGAGTATGCAAGTGTGCCTATGATTGCATTTTGATGATAACTGTTGATGGATGTGTGCATCTCTTAAATGTACTGTGGAAATATATTGAATTCAGTGGAAATACTATGGTAATATTTTAATGTTTTCTTAGAAGCATTCTACTTAGTGTCCTCTTATGTTATGTTTCATTTTAAATTGAGCATCAAGAGAATACAATATTTTAATTGTTACAGCCCACACTCTTATGTAGAGGCCTATTAACCACTTTTGCCTTTCATGAACTTTTTTCTCCTCCCCAGGGGATTTTTTTGTTTCTTTTTCTGATTGAGTCAACATATTGTATTCTTGCTTGTCAAAATACTCATCACTTTGGGACTTTGAATTGGTGAATATTCATGACGTGTGGGAAAAAATTCATCAATCCATACTGTGTGAATTCAACCACCTAAAACTGTATACTAAGTCATTTATATACATAGGTTGTAGACAGACATGTCAAACTGAAACTATCAAATCATCAAAATGATTTTGGATATCTTTTGTGCTCTTTGCTTTTTAGTTTTCTATAATTCACAATAAAGCTTAAAGAGAAAAAGAGTGATTTTTAAAAGTTGCATGATTGTCTGTTGGTGGGGAAAGGGAGAGGATCGACCTCAAGTTGGAGGGAAGAATGATTGAAAATGTTTTTGAGGACCCGAGGCGGGGTAGTGTCCCTGGTGATAAGCCCCAAATAGGCCACATTGACCTGTGCTTCTGGGTGCATCCTGGGGTCCCAGGTCAGGTGCCGTGGAATGCTAGAGCATCGAATCCTGGATCTTAAAGGCACATGGCATGCTCCAGAAGTTGCATCAGTGAGATTGGACACAGAAACCCCACTGGGTGAACTGGATTCTACCTCAGACACATTTGTAGCATGAGGACTTAAGTTGCAAATGACACGGTGTCTAAAGAAGTGGAAGACATCAGTCCCAATGCTTTTGAACTGTTGGTAGGTGACCAAGCATGGTATTGCTACATTAAGGCCCTATATATTGTATTAAGATATATATTATTTGGGTTTTAGTCATCTTTCTTGGTTACATTGCCCTTGATCAAGCCCTACAAGACCTCATACACCTTGCCCACCATCGATTTTTGGTTATTTGTTGTTCCCTTGTCCCTGGGTTTGTTAACACCCACTTACTTTCCCCTGCCTCCCCCTCTCCCTTGTCCACCCGGAACTGTCGTCCTGTTGTTTTCTCCTCTGGCGTGCTTATCCCACCTGTCTTATATAGATAGACATGCAGAGATAATAATATGCACAAACACAAGACGGAGCAAAACAAAGAAACAATAGAAAATAAAACAAAAACTCCAACAACAACAACAACAACAAAAGCCAATGACAACAAAAGGAAAAGCCTAGAAATAGTTCAAGGTCTATTTGTTGAACGTTATGAATGTTTTCCAGTCGAATCTGATGGGGCGCCTCACCCCCACTGTCATGACCCTAATTCTGCCTTACATATCTGGTTAGACCAGAGCATGTACATGGGTACAGATATGAGCTGGAAACACAGGGAATACAGGACAGATAAAGTTCTCGAGACCAGTATTGAGAGTAGCCATACCAAGAGGGTAAAGGGAAGGTGGGGGGAGAAAGGGGAACCAACCACAGTGACCTACCTATAACCCCCTCCCAGGGGGATGGACAACAGATAAGGGGGTAAAGGGAGACATTGGACAGTGAAAGACATGGTAAATAATAAAAATTCATAAATTATGAAGGGTTTCTGAGGGAGGGATGGAGGGAGGAAGAGGGAGGGGGAAAATGAGGAGCTGATACCAAGGGTTGAAGTCGTAAGAAAATGTTTTGAAAATGATGAAGGCAATAAATGTAAAAATGTGCTTGACACAATGCATGTATGTAAGGATTGTGATAAGA